>NW_024712621.1:0-5787 GCF_018991925.1 Homarus americanus
CCTCTGACACTCCCAGGTACACCTCTGACACTCCCAAGTACACCTCTCATTGCTCCCACATTACACCTCTGACACTTCCAGATACCCTCTGACCTCCCAGGTACACCTCTCACCTCCCAGGTACACCTCTGACACTTCCAGATACACCTCTGACACTCCCAGGTACTCCAATGATACTAGGGTACATCTCTGACCTCCCAGGTACACCTCTGACCTCCGGGTACCTCATCCTCTCAGGAACACCTCTCTGACTCCCAAGTGCACTCGCTTGCTCCCAGGTACCTCTGACACTTCCAGGTACACCTGACACTTCCAGGTACACCTGACCTCCCAGGTACACCAGCCAACACTCCCAGGTACACCTCTGACCTTTCCTGGTACTCTGACACTTCCAGGTACACCAGTGAGCACACTCAGGTACACCTCTGGCCAGGAACACCCTGACACTTCCAGGTACCAATGATACTCCCAGGTACACAGCTGACACTCCCAGGTACACCGCTGACACTGCCTGGTGCACCTCCAGATGCTGCCAGGTACACCTCAGACACTCCCAGGTAAGCTCAGACACTCCCAGTAACACCTGAGACACTCCCAGGTGCACCTGTGTTTAAGTGCACCTCTGACACTCCCAGGCACACCTTGCTCCCAGGTACACCTCCGACACTCCCAGGTACCTCTGACGCTCCCAGGTACCTTCTCACACACTCCCAGGTACAACTTTGACACTCCCATTTACACCTCTCACATGCTCCCAGGTACACCTCTGACACTTCCAGATACACCTCTGACACTCCCAGGTACACCAATGATACTACCAGGTACACCTCTGACACTCCCAGGTACACCTCCCGTGCTCCCGGTACACCTCCGTGCTCAGGTACCACCCCAGACCTCCCTGGTTCACCTCTGACACTTCCAGATACACTCTGACACTCCCAGGTACACCAATGATGCTACCAGGTACACCTCTGACACTCCCAGGTACACCTCCGATACTCCCAGGCACACCTCCGATATCTCCCAGGTACACCTCAGACACTCCTGGTTAACCTCTGACACTTCCTTGTTCACCTCTGACCTCTCTGGTACACCTCTGACACTCCCAGGTACACCTCTTACACTTCCTGGTTCTCCCCTGACCTCCCAGGTACACCTCAGACACTCCCAGGTACACCTCCCCAGCACTCCCAGGTTCCTCTGACACTCCCAGGTACACCTCTGAGCCTCCAGGTACACCACTGACACTCCCAGGTACACCTCCGAGTCTCCTGGTTACACCCTGACACTCCCAGGTACACCCCTGTGCTCCCAGGTACACCTGACACTTCACATACACCTCTGACTCCCAGTGCCCCCTGACACTCCCAGTTGCACCCCTGACACTCCCAGGTACACCTCTGACAGTCCCAGGTACACCTCAGGCACTCCAGGTACACCTCTTACACTTCAGGTACACCCCACTTCAGGTACATGACCTTCCAGGTACACCTCTGACACTTCAATACACCTCTGACACTCCCAGGTACCAATCCTCCCAAGTACAACTCTGACACTCCCAGGTACCTGCCACTACCAGGTACAGCTCTGACTCTCGGCACACCTCTGACACTCCCAGGTACCTCTGACACTCCCAGGTACACCTCAGACACTGCCAGGTACACCTCAGACACTACCAGGTACACCTCAGACACTCCCAGGTACAGCTCAGACACTCCTGGTGCCTCAGACACTCCCAGGTACCTCCAGGCACTCCCAGGTACACCAATGACACTCCCAGGTACACCTCTCCTGCTTCCAGGTACACCTCTGTCCTCAGGTACACCTCTGACCTCCAGGTACACCTCTGACACTCTCAGGTTCTGACATCCAGGCTTCCCAGGTACACCTCTGACCTTCCAGTACACCCTGACACTTCCAGGTACACCCTGACACTTCCAAGTACACCAATGATGCTCCCAGGTACAACTGGGTACCGCTGCCACTGCCAGGTCACACCTCCAGAATCTGCCAGGTACACCAGACACTCCCAGGTAAAGATCAGACACTCCAGTAACACCTAAGCAGGTGCACCTGTGACCTCCCAAGTGCACCTCTGACACTCCCAGGCACCTCTGACACTCCCAGGTGCACCTCCGACTGCTCCCAGGTGCACCTCCTGACACTCCCAGGTACCTTCTCCCGTGCTGACATCTCTCTCTCATCTCTGCTTTAGAGATACACCTCTGACACTCCCAGGTACACCAATGATACTACCAGGTACACCACTGACTTGCTCCCAGGCACACCTCTCCTTACTCCCAAGTACACCTCCGATACTCCCAATTACACCTCAGACACTACCTGGTTCACCTCTGACACTCCCTGGTTCACCTCTGGCCTCCCTGGTACACCTCTGGCCTCCCAGGTACTGCTCTGACGCTCCCAGATTACCTCTGACACTCCCAGGTACCCTCTGGCCTCCCAGTTACCTCCTCTGCTCCCAGTTACACCCCTGAGCTCCCAGGTACACCTGACCTCCCAGGTGCCTCTGATGCTCCCAGGTGCACCTCTGACACTTCCAGATACCTCTGACGCTCCCAGGTACACCAATCACACTCCCAAGTGCAACTCTGACCTCCCAGGTACCACCCAGCACTACCAGGTACTCCTCTGACGCTCCCAGGTGCTCCTTTGACGCTGCCAGGTGCTCAGACACAGCCAGGTACACCTCAGACACTCCCAGGTAGCTCGAACGCAGTTTCCTCAGACACTCCCAGGTGCACCTGGCTGCCAAGTGCACCTCTGAGCTCCCAGGCACACCTCTGATACTCCCAAGTGCACCTCTGACCTCCCAGGCACACCTCTGACACCTCCCAGGTCACCTCCGACACTCCCAGGTACACCTCTGACACTCCCAGGTGCACTTCTCACACTCCCAGGTACCTCCGACCTCCAAGTGCACCTCTGACACTCCCAGGTACACCTCCGACCTCCCAGGTGCACCTCCGGCCTCCCGGGTACACCTCAGGCCTCCTGGTTCACCAGCACTTCCAGATACACCTCTGACACTCCCAGGTACACCAATGATACTACCAGGTACCTCTGACCTCCCAGGTACACCTCTGACACTCCCAGGTACACCTCCTGATCATTCCCAGGCACCTCTGACACTTCAGATACACCTCTGACACTCCCAGGTACACCAATCACTCCCAAGTACAACTCCTGACACTCCCAGGTGCACCACTGGCACTTCTGGGTACACCTGACACTCCGGATACCTCTGATGCTCTGGTGCACCTCTGACACTTCCAGATGCACCTCTGACACTCCCAGGTACACCAATCACACACTCCCAGTGCAACTCTGACACTCCCAGGTACACCACTGACACTACCAGGTACCCTCCTGACCTCCCAGGTACTCGTTTGAGCTGCCAGGTACCTCAGACACTGCCAGGTACACCTCCAGACACTCCAGGTAGCTCAGACCTCCCAGTAACACCTCAGACACTCCTAGGTGCACCTGTGACACTCCCAAGTGCACCTCTGACACTCAGTCCACCTGCTGCACTCCCAGGCACACCTCTGACTCTCCCAGGTACACCTCCGACACTCCCAGGTACACCTCCTGACACTCCCAGGTCCACTTCTCCACACACCAGGTTCACCTTTGACACTCCCAGGTACACCCTCTCTCTTGCTCCCAGGTACCTCTGACACTTCCAGATACACCTCTGACATTCCCAGGTACACAATGATGCTACCAGGTACACCTTGACACTCCCAGGTACACCTCCGATACTCCCAGGTGCACCTCCGTGCTCCCGGGTACACCTCAGACCTCCTGGTTCCCTCTGACACTTCCAGATGACACCTCTGGCCTCCCAGGTACACCTCTGACACTTCGGTACACCCTGACACTTCCAGGTACACCCCTGACACTCCCAGGTACACCATGGCCTCCCAGGTACACCGTGACCTGCCAGGAACACCTCAGACACTGCCAGGTACCTCCAACACTCCCAGGTAAGCTCAGACACTCCCAGTAACACCTCAGACACTCCCAGGTGCACCTGTGACCTCCCAAGTGCCTGCTGATGCTCCCAGGCACACCTCCCAGCCCAGGTGCACCTCCGACACTCCCAGGTACACCTCCTGGCACTTCCAGGTACCTCTGACACTCCCAGGTGCACCTCCGATACTCCCAGGTACACCTCCGATGCTCCCAGGTACCTCAGACCTCCCTGGTTCACCTCTGACACTTCCAGGTACCTCTACACTCCCAGGTACACTTCTCACACACCAGTAGCACCGACACTCAGGTGCACCTCTCATGCTCCCAGGAACACCTCTGACACTTCCAGATACACCTCTGACACTCCCAGGTACACCAATCACACTCCCAAAGCACAACTCTGACACTCCCAGGTACCTGCCACTACCAGGCACACCTCTGACACTCCCAGGCACACCAATGACACTCCCAGGTACACCCCTGACACTTCCAGGTACACCCCTGACACTCCCAGGTACACCAATGACACTCCCAGGTACACCTCTGACACTCCCTGGTACACCTCTGACACTCCCAGGTATACCAACGACACACTCAGGTACACCTCTGACACTTCCAGGTACACCCCTGACACTTCCAGGTACACCAATGATGCTCTCCCAGGTGCACGCTGACACTCCCATGTGCACCGTGACACTGCCAGGTACACCTCAGACACTCCCAGGTAAAGCTCAGACACTCCCAGTAACACCTCAGACACTCCCAGGTACACCCCTCTGATGCTCTCAGAACACCTCTGACACTCCCAGGCACACCTCTGACACTCCTAGGTACACCTCTGACACTTCCAGGTCACCCCTGACACTTCCAGGTACACCCCTGACCTCCCAGGTACACCAATGACACTCCCAGGTGCCACCGCGACACTGCCAGGAACACCTCATACACTGCCAGGTACACCTCAGACTCTCCCGGGTAAAGCTCAGACACTCCCAGGTACACCTCTGGCACACCTCTGGCACTTCCAGGTACACCTCTGACACTCCCAGGTACACCTCCCGTCTCCCCAGGTACACCTCCGTGCTCCCAGGTACACCTCAGACACTCCTGGTTCACCTCTGACACTTCGGCACCTCTGACACTCCCAGGTACACTTCTCACACCCAGGTACACCTTTGACACTCCCAGGTGCCTCTCATGCTCCCAGGAACACCTCTGTTAGCTTCAGGATCACCTCTGACACTTCAGGTACACCTCTGCTCCCAGGTACACCGCTGACACTCCCAGGTACCTGACTCTCCCAGTACCGCTGAAGCGACAGATACCTCCGACACTCCCAGGTACCTCTGACCTCCCAGGAACACCTCTGACACTCCCAGGTACACCTCTGACACTCCCAGGTACACCGCTGGCCTCCCAGGCACACCCTGACACTTCAGGTACACTTCTCATACCCAGGTACACCTTTGACACTCCCAGGAACACCTCTCATACTCCAGGTACACCTCTGACACTTCCACATGCACCTCTGACACTCCCAGGTACACCAATGATGCCTACCAGGCACACCTCTGACACTCCCAGGTACACCAATCACTCCCAAGTACAACTCTGACACCCCAGGTACACCACTGACACTACCAGGTACACCTCTGACACTCCAAGGTACACCTCTGACACTCTCCAGGTACCTCTGACACTTCCAGGTACACCCCTGACACTTCCAGGTACACCACTTGACATGCTCCCAGGCACCTCTGACACTCCTTGGTACACCTCTGACACTCC
>NW_024712622.1:0-24381 GCF_018991925.1 Homarus americanus
CGCTTAGGTGATGAGAGCAACGTTTTACCAAATGCGGCTTCAAAACACGAGGGTCCATATATATTTCATTAGCCCAATAAAGCACGCGGACTTCTACAAATAATCAACACCTCACCCCACCAGGATTCAGAACCACGATCTTATAATTGTGACCGGGGTATGCTACCTCTGGGCCACCAGGACAATAAAAGCAGTCCTAGACTCTACTATATTTCACACAAAGCCTGTTCAACGACCTTATGGCGCCATGTACCTGTAATGGGGACCACCCGTGCCGCTTAGTTGATCAGAGTAACGTTTAACCAAATGCTGCTTTGAAACCCGAGGACCCATATATATTTCATTAGCCCAATAAAGCACTCGGACTTCAACATATAATCAACACCTCACCCCACCAGGATTCAAACCCACATACTTATAATTGTGACCGGGGAACGCTACCTCTGGGCCACCAGGACAATAAAAGCAGTCCTAGACTCTGCTATATTTCACACAAAGCCTGTTCAACGAGCTTATGGCGCTGTGAACCACTATAGGGGACCACCCGTGCCGCTTAGGTGATCAGAGCAACGTTTTACCAAATCCGGCTTGGAAACACGAGGATCCATATATATTTCATTAGCCCAATAATGCATGAGGACTTCTACATATAATCAATACCTCACCCCACCAGGATTTGAACCCGCGATCTTATAATTGTGACCGGGGAACGCTACCTCTGGGCAACCAGGACAATAAATGCAGTCCTAGACTCTATTATATTTCACACAAAGGCTGTTCAACGACCTTATGGTGCCATGAACCTCTAATGGGGACCACCCGTGCCGCTTAGGTGATAAGAGCAACGTTTTACCAAATCCGGCTTGGAAACACGAGGATCCATATATATTTCATTAGCCCAATACAGTAGGCGGACTTCTACATATAATCAGCACCTCACCCCACCAGGATTTGAACCCACGATCTTATAAATGTGACCGGGGAACGCTACCTCTGGGCAACCAGGACAATAAAAGCAGTCCTAGACTCTACCATATTTCACACAAAGCCTGTTCAACGACCTTATGGCGCCATGAACCTCTAATGGCGACCATCCGTGCCGCTTAGGTGATAAGAGCAACGTTTTACCAAATCCGGCTTGGAAAAACGAGGATCCATATATATTTCATTAGCCCAATAAAGCACGCGGACTTCTACATATAATCAACACCTCACCCCACCAGGATTCAGAACCTCGATCTTATAATTGTGAACAGGGAACGCTACCTGTGGACCACCAGAACACTGAAAGCAGTCCTACACTCTGTTATATTTCACGCAAAGCCTGTTCAACGAGCTTATGGCGTTGTGAACCTCTAATGGGGACCACATGTGCCGCTTAGGTGATCAGAGCAACGTTTTACCAAATCCGGCTTCGAAACACGTGGATCCATATATATTTCAATAGCCCAATAAAGCACTCGGAATTCTACATATAATCAACACCTCACCCCACCAGGATTCAGACCCACGATCTTATAATTGTGACCGGGGTATGCTACCGCTGGGCCACCAGGACAATAAAAGCAGTCCTAGACTCTACTATATATCACACAAAGTCTGTTCAACGACCTTATGGCGCCATGAACCTCTAATGGGGACCACCCGTGGCGCTTAGTTGATTAGAGTAACGTTTAACCAAATGCGGCTTCGAAACCCGAGGATCCATATATATTTCATTAGCCCAATAAAGTACGCAGACTTCTGCATATAATAAACGCCTCACCCCACCAGGATTTAAAACCCACGATCTTATAATTGTGAAAGGGGAACGCTACCTCTGGGCCACCAGGAAAATAAAAGCAGTCCTAGACTCTGCTATATTTCACACAAAGCCTGTTCAACGAGATTATGGCGCCGTGAACCTCTAATAGGGACCACTCGTGCCGCTTAGGTGATCAGAGCAACGTTTTACCAAATGCGGCTTCGAAACACGAGGATCCATATATATTTCATTAGCCCAGTAAAGCACGCGGACTTCTGCATATAATCAACACCTCACACCACCAGGATTTGAACCCCAAATCTTATAATTGTGACCGGGGGACGCTACCTCTGGGCCACCAGGACAATAAAAGCAGTCCTAGACTCTGCTATATATCACACAAAGCCTGTTCAACGAGCTTATGGCGCCGTGAACCTCTAATGGGGACCACCCATGCCGCTTAGGTGATCAGGTAACGTTTTCCCAAATCCGGCTTCAGCTCGGGGATCACTATATATTTTATTAATGACAAAACTACTGACTATAATCAACACCTCACCCCTGGATTTGAACCCACTATCATAATGACTTATTTGGCGGCTGGGGACGCTACCTCCTGGGCCACAGGACAATAACAGTCTAGACTCTGCTATATTTCCACACAAAGACTGTTCCCAGCGAGCTTATGGCGCTGTGAACCACTATAGGAGACCACCCGTGCCGCTTATGTGATCAGAGCAACGTTTTACCAAATCCGGCTTCGAAACACGAGGATCCTTACATATTTCATTAGCCCAATAAAGCACTCGGAATTCTACATATAATCAACACCTCACCCCACCAGGATTCAAACCCACGATCTTATATTGTGACCGGGGAACGCTACCTCTGGGCCACCAGGACAATAAAAGCAGTCCTAGACTCTGCTATATTT
Organism: Homarus americanus; assembly: GCF_018991925.1. Lineage (NCBI taxonomy): Eukaryota > Metazoa > Arthropoda > Malacostraca > Decapoda > Nephropidae > Homarus > Homarus americanus. Next base: position 2,679 of record NW_024712622.1, read on the forward strand.
CACACAAAGCCTGTTCAACGAGCCTATGGCGCTGTGAACCACTATAGGAGACCACCCGTGCCGCTTAGGTGATCAGAGCAACTTTTTACCAGATGCGGCTTCGAAACACGAGGATCCATATATATTTCATTAGCCCAATAAAGCACACGGACTTCTATATATAATCAACACCTCACCCCACCAGGATTTGAACACACGATCTTATAATTGTGACCGGGGAACGCTACCTCTGGGCAACCAGGACAATAAAAGCAGTCCTAGACTCTACCATATTTCACACAAAGCCTGTTCAACGACCTTATGGCGCCATGAACCTCTAATGGGGACCACGTGTGCCGCTTAGGTGATGAGAGCAACGTTTTACCAAATGCGGCTTCAAAACACGAGGATCAATATATATTTCATAAGCCCAATAAAGCACTCGGACTTCAACATATAATCAACACTTCACCCAACCAGGATTCAAACCCACGATCTTATAATTGTGACCGGGGAACGCTACCTCTGGGCCACCAGGACAATAAAAGCAGTCCTAAACTCTGCTATATTTCACACAAAGCCTGTTCAACGAGCTTGTGGCGCCCAGAACCTCTAATGGGGACCACCCGTGCCGCTTAGGTGATCAGAACAACGTTTTACCAAATGCGGCTTCGAAACACGAGGATCCATATATATTTCATTAGCCCAATAAAGCACGCGGACTTCTACATATAATCAACACCTCACCCCACCAGGATTTGAACCCACGATCTTCTAAATGTGACGGGCGAATGCTACCTCTGGGCCACCAGGACACTATAAGCAGTCCTAGACTCTGTTATACTTCACACAAAGCCTGTTCAGCGAGCTTATGGCGCCGTAAACCACTATAGGGGACCACCCGTGCCGCTTAGGTGATCAGAGCAACGTTTTACCAAATCCGGCTTGGAAACTCGAGGATCCATATATATTTCATTAGCCCAATAAAGCACGCGGACTTCTACATATAATCAACACCTCACCCAACCAGGATTTGAACCCACGATCTTATAATTGTGACCGGCGAACGCTACCTCTGGGCCACCAGGACAATAAAAAGCAGTCTAAACTCTGCTATATTTTCAGCCTGTTCAACGAGCTTATGGCGCTGTGAACCTATAGAGACCTACCGTGCGGCGTAGGTGATCTGAGCAACGTTTTTTACCAAATCGCGACGAACGAGGATCCATATATATTTCATTAGCCCAATAAAGCACACGGACTACATACTGTTAACACCTCACCCCCAGGATTTGAACCCACGATCTTATAATTGTGACCGGAAAGCTACCTCTGGGCCACCAGGACAATAAAAGCAGTCCTAGACTCTGGTATATTTCACACAAAGCCTGTTCAACGAGCTTACTGCGCCGTGAACCTCTTATGGGAACCACGCGTGCCGCTTAGGTGATGAGAGCAACGTTTTACCAAATGCGGCTTCAAAACACGAGGATCAATATATATTTCACAAGCCCAATAAAGCACTCGGACTTCTACATATAATCAACACCTCACCCCACCAGGATTCAAACCCACGATCTTATTATTGTGACCGAGGAACGCTACCTCTGGGCCACCAGGACAATAAAAGCAGTCCTAAACTCTGCTATATTTCACACAAAGCCTGTTCAACGAGCTTATGGCGCTGTGAACCACTATAGGAGACCACCCGTGCCGCGTAGGTGATCAGAGCAACGTTTTACCAAATGCGGCTTCGAAGCACGAGGATCCATATATATTTCATTAGCCCAATAAAGCATGCGGACTTCTACATATAATCAACACCTCACCCCACCAGGATTCAAAACCACGATCTTATAAGTGTGACCGGGGTATGCTACCTCTGGGCCACCAGGACAATAAAAGCAGTCCTAGACTCTACTATATTTCACACAAAGCCTGTTCAACGACCTTATGGCGCCATGAAACTCTAATGGGGACAACCCGTGCCGCTTAGGTGATCAGAGTAATGTTTTTCCAAATCCGGCTTCGAAACTCGAGGATCCATATATATTTTATTAGCCCAATAAAGCACACGGACTTCTACATATAATCAACACCTCACCCCACCAGGATTTGAACCCACTATCTCATATTTGTGACTGGGGGACGCTACCTCTGGGCCACCAGGACAATAAAAGCATTCCTAGACTCTGCTATATTTCACACAAAGCCTGTTCAACGGGCTTATGGCACCGTGAACCTCTAATGGGGACCACCCGTGCCGCTTAGGTGATCAGAGCAACGTTTTAACAAATGAGGCGTCGAAACAAGGAGGATCCATATATATTTCATTAGCCCATTAAAGCACGCGGACTTCTACATATAATCAACACCTCACCCCACCAGGATTTGAACCCACAATATTATAATTGTGACCGGGGGACGCTACCTCTGGGCCACCAGGACAATAAAAGCAGTCCTAGACTCTGCTATATTTCACACAAAGACTGTTCAACGAGCTTATGGCACTGTGAACCACTATAGGAGACCACCCGTGCCGCTTAGGTGATCAGAGCAACGTTTTACCAAATCCGGCTTCGAAACACGAGGATCAATATATATTTCATTAGCCCAATAAAGCACTCGGAATTCTACATATAATCAACACCTCACCCCACCAGGATTCAAACCCACGATCTTATATTGTGACCGGGGAACGGTACCTCTGGGCCACCAGGACAATAAAAGCAGTCCTAGACTCTGCTATATTTCACACAAAGCCTGTTCAACGAGCTAATGGCGCTGTGAACCACTATAGGAAACCACCCGTGCCGCTTAGGTGATCAGAGCAAATTTTTACCAGATGCGGCTTCGAAACACGAGGATCCATATATATTTCATTAGCCCAATAAAGCACACGGACTTCTATATATAATCAACACCTCACCCCACCAGGATTTGAACCCACGATCTTATAATTGTGACCGGGGAACGCTACCTCTGGGCAACCAGGACAATAAAAGCAGTCCTAGACTCTAACATATTTCACACAAAGCCTGTTCAACGACCTTATGGCGCCATGAACCTCTAATGGGGACCACGCGTGCCGCTTAGGTGATGAGAGCAACGTTTTACCAAATGCGGCTTCAAAACACGAGGATAAATATATATTTCATAAGCCCAATAAAGCACTCGGACTTCTACATATAATCAACACCTCACCCAACCAGGATTCAAACCCACGATCTTATAATTGTGACCGGGGAACGCTACCTCTGGGCCACCAGGACAAAAAAAGCAGTCCTAAACTCTGCTATATTTCACACAAAGCCTGTTCAACGAGCTTATGGCGCTGTGAACCACTATAGGAGACCACCCGTGCCGCGTAGGTGATCAGAGCAACGTTTTACCAAATGCGGCTTTGAAACACGAGGATCCATATATATTTCATTAGCCCAATAAAGCACACGGACTTCTACATATATTCAACACCTCACCCCCCCAGGATTTGAACCCACGATCTTATAATTGTGACCGGGGAAAGCTACCTCTGGGCCACCAGGACAATAAAAGCAGTCCTAGACTCTGGTATATTTCACACAAAGCCTGTTCAACGAGCTTATGGCGCCGTGAACCTCTAATGCGGACCACCCGTGCCGCTTAGGTGATCAGAGCAACGTTTTACCAAATCCGGCTTCGAAACACGAGGATCAATATATATATTTCATAAGCCCAATAAAGCACTGGGACTACATATAATCAACACCTCACCCAACCAGGATTCAAACCCACGATCATATAATTGTGACCGGGGAACGCTACCTCTGGGCCACCAGGACAATAAAAGCAGTCCTAAACTCTGCTATATTTCACACAAAGCCTGTTCAACGAGCTTATGGCGCTGTGAACCAATTTAGGAGACCACCCGTGCCGCGTAGGTGATCAGAGCAACGTTTTACCAAATGCGGCTTCGAAACACGAGGATCCATATATATTTCATTAGCCCAATAAAGCACACGGACTTCTACATATATTCAACACCTCACCCCCCCAGGATTTGAACCTACGATCTTATAATTGTGACCGGGGAATGCTACCTCTGGGCCACCAGGACAATAAAAGCAGTCCTAGACTCTGGTATATTTCACACAAAGCCTGTTCAACGAGCTTATGGCGCCGTGAACCTCTAATGCGGACCACCCGTGCCGCTTAGGTGAACAGAGCAACGTTTTACCAAATCCGGCTTCGAAACACGAGGATCAATATATATTTCATAAGCCCAATAAAGCACTCGGACTTCTACATATAATCAACACCTCACCCCACCAGGATTCAAACCCACGATCTTATTATTGTGACCGGGGAACGCTACCTCTGGGCCACCAGGACAATAAAAGCAGTCCTAAACTCTGCTATATTTCACACAAAGCCTGTTCAACGAGCTTATGGCGCTGTGAACCACTATAGGAGACCACCCGTGCCGCGTAGGTGATCAGAGCAACGTTTTACCAAATGCGGCTTCGAAGCACGAGGATCCATATATATTTCATTAGCCCAATAAAGTACCCGGTCTTCTACATATAATCAACACCTCACCCCACCAGGATTTGAAACCACGATCTTATAATTGTGACCGGGGAACGCTACCTCTTGGCAACCAGGACAATAAAAGCAGTCCTAGACTCTACTATATTTCACACAAAGCCTGTTCAACGATGTTATAGCGCCATGAACCTCTGATGGGGACCACCCGTGCCGCTTAGGTGATAAGAGCAACGTTTTCCAAAATCCGGTTTGGAAACACGAGGATCCATATATATTTCATTAGCCCAATAAAGTACCCGGACTTCTACATATAATCAACACCTCACCCCACCAGGATTCAGACCCACGATCTTATAATTGTGACCGAGGTATGCTACCTCTGGGCCAACAGGACAATAAAAGCAGTCCTAGACTCTTCTATATTTCACACAAAGCCTGTTCAACGAGCTTATGGCGCCGTGAACCTCTAATGGGGACCACCCGTGCCGCTTAGGTGATCAGAGCAACGTTTTACCAAATGCGGCTTCAAAACACGAGGGTCCATATATATTTCATTAGCCCAATAAAGCACGCGGACTTCTATATTTAATCTACACCTCACCCCACCAGGATTCAAACCCACGATCTTATAATTGTTTCCGGGGTATGCTACCTCTGGGCCACCAGGACAATAAAAGCAGTCCTAGACTCTACTATATTTCACACAAACCCTGTTCAACGACCTTATGGCGCCATGAAACTCTAATGGGGACCACCCTTGCCGCTTAGGTGATGAGAGCAACGTTTTACCAATTCCGGCTCGAAACACGTGGATCCATATATATTTCATTAGCCCAATACAGCACGCGGACTTCTACATATAATCAACACCTCACCCCACCAGGATTTGAACCCGCGATCTTATAATTGTGACGGGGGAACGCTACCTCTGGGCCACCAGGACAATAAAAGCAGTCCTAGACTCTGCTATATTTCACACAAAGCCTGTTCAACGAGTTTATGGCGCCGTGAACCTCTAATGGGGACCACCCATGCCGCTTAGGTGATCAGAGCAACGTTTTACCAAATGCGGCTTCGAAACAAGAAGGATCCATATATATTTCATTAGCCCAATAAAGCACGCGGACTTCTACATATAATCAACGCCTCACCCCACCAGGATTTGAAGCCACGATCTTATAATTGTGACCGGGGTATGCTACCTCTGCGCCACTAGGACAATAAAAGCAGTTCTAGACTCTACTATATTTCACACAAAGCCTGTTCAACGACCTTATGGTGCCATGAACCTCTAATGGGGACCACACGTGCCGCTTAGGTGATCAGAGGAACGTTTTACCAAATCCGGCTTGGAAACACGAGGATCCATATATATTTCATTAGCCCAATAAAGCACGCGGACTTTTACATATAATCAACATCTCACCCACCAGGATTCGAACCCACGATCTTCTAATTGTGACCGGGGAACGCTACCTCTGGGTCACCAGGACAATAAAAGCAGTCCTAGACTCTGCTATATTTCACACAAAGCCTGTTCAACGAGCTTATGGCGACGTGAACCTCTAATGGGGATGACCCATGCCTCTTAGGTGATCAGAGCAACGTTTTACTAAATGCGGCTTCGAAACTCGAGGATCCATATATATTTTATTAGCCCAATAAAGCACACGGACTTCTACATATAATCAACACCTCACCCCACCAGGATTTGAACCCACTATCTTATATTTGTGACCGGGGGACGCTACCTCTGGGCCACCAGGACAATAAAAGCATTCCTAGACTCTGCTATGTTTCACACAAAGCCTGTTCAACGGGCTTATGGCACCGTGAACCTCTAATGGGGACCACCCGTGCCGCTTAGGTGATCAGAGCAAAGTTTTAACAAATGAGGCGTCGAAACAAGGAGGATCCATATATATTTCATTAGCCCAATAAAGCACGCGGACTTCTACATATAATCAACACCTCACTCCACCAGGATTTGAACCCACGATCTTATAATTGTGACCGGGGAAAGCTACCTCTGGGCCACCAGGACAATAAAAGCAGTCCTAGACTCTGCTATATTTCACACAAAGCCTGTTCAACGAGCTTATGGCGCCGTGAACCTCTAATGGGGACCACCCGTGCCGCTTAGGTGATCAGAGCAACGTTTTACCAAATCCGGCTTCGAAACACGAGGATCAAAATATATTTCATTAGCCCAATAAAGCACTCGGAATTCTACATATAATCAACACCTCACCCCACCAGGATTCAAACCCACGATCTTATATTGTGACCGGGGAACGCTACCTCTGGGCCACCAGGACAATAAAAGCAGTCCTAGACTCTGCTATATTTCACACAAAGCCTGTTCAACGAGCTTATGGCGCTGTGAACCACTATAGGAGACCACCCGTGCCGCTTAGGTGATCAGAGCAACTTTTTACCAAATGCGGCTTCGAAACACGAGGATCCATATATATTTCATTAGCCCAATAAAGCACACGGACTTCTACATATAATCAACACCTCACCCCACCAGGATTTGAACCCACGATCTTATAATTGTGACCGGGGAACGCTACCTCTTGGCAACCAGGACAATAAAAGCAGTCCTAGACTCTACTATATTTCACACAAAGCCTGTTCAACGATCTTATAGTGCCATGAACCTCTGATGGGGACCACCCGTGCCGCTTAGGTGATAAGAGCAACGTTTTCCAAAATCCGGTTTGGAAACACGAGGATCCATATATATTTCATTAGCCCAATAAAGTACCCGGACTTCTACATATAATCAACACCTCACCCCACCAGGATTTGAAACCACGATCTTATAATTGTGACCGGGGAACGCTACCTCTTGGCAACCAGGACAATAAAAGCAGTCCTAGACACTACTATATTTCACACATAGCCTGTTCAACGATCTTATAGCGCCATGAACCTCTGATGGGGACCACCCGTGCCGCTTAGGTGATAAGAGCAACGTTTTCCAAAATCCGGTTTGGAAACACGAGGATCCATATATATTTCATTAGCCCAATAAAGTACCCGGACTTCTACATATAATCAACACCTCACCCCACCAGGATTCAAACCCACGATCTTATAATTGTGACCGAGGTATGCTACCTCTGGGCCACCAGGACAATAAAAGCAGTCCTAGACTCTACTATATTTCACACAAACCCTGTTCAACGACCTTATGGCGCCATGAAACTCTAATGGGGACCACCCGTGCCGCTTAGGTGATCAGAGCAACGTTTTACCAATTCCGGCTCGAAACACGTGGATCCATATATATTTCATTAGCCCAATACAGCACGCGGACTTCTACATATAATCAACACCTCACCCCACCAGGATTTGAACCCACGATCTTATAATTGTGACAGGGGAACGCTACCTCTGGGACACTAGGACAATAAAAGCAGTCCTAGACTCTGCTATATTTCACACAAAGACTGTTCAACGAGCTTATGGCGACGTGAACCTCTAATGGGGACCACCCGTGCCGCTTAGGTGATCAAACCAACGTTTTACTAAATGCGGCTTCGAAACTCGATGATCCATATATATTTCATTAGCCCAATAAAGCACGCGGACTTCTACATATAATCAACACCTCACCCCACCAGGATTCAAACCCACGATCTTATAATTGTGACCGGGGAACGCTACCCCTGGGCAACAACGACAATAAAAGCAGTCCTAGACTCTACCATATTTCACACAAAGCCTGTTCAACGATCTTATGGCGCCATGAACCTCTAATGGGGACCACCCGTGGCGCTTAGGTGATCAGAGCAACGTTTAACCAAATGTGGCTTTGAAACCCGAGGATCCATATATATTTCATTAGCCCAATAAAGCACGCAGACTTCTGCATATAATCAACGCCTCACCCCACCAGGATTTAAACCCACGATCTTATAATTGTGAAAGGGGAACGCTACCTCTGGGCCACCAGGACAATAAAAGCAGTCCTAGACTCTGCTATATTTCACACAAAGCCTGTTCAACGAGCTTATGGCTCAGTGAACCTCTAATGGGGACCACGCATGCCGCTTAGGTGATCAGAGCAACGTTTTACCAAATGCGGCTTCAAAACACGAGGGTCCATATATATTTCATTAGCCCAATAAAGTACGCGGACTTCTACATATAATCAACACCTCACCCCACCAGGATTTGAAACCACGATCTTATAATTGTCACCGGGGAACGCTACCTCTTGGCAACCAGGACAATAAAAGCAGTCCTAGACTCTACTATATTTCACACAAAGCCTGTTCAACGACCTTATGGCGCCATGAACCTCTAATAGGGACCACCCGTCCCGCTTAGGTGATCAGAGCAACGTTTTACCAAATCCGGCTCGAAACACGAGGATCCATATATATTTCATTAGCCCAATAAAGTACCCAGACTTCTACATATAATCAACACCTCACCCCACCAGGATTTGAAACCACGATCTTATAATCGTCACCAGGGAACGCTACCTCTTGGCAACCAGGACAATAAAAGCAGTCCTAGACTCTACTATATTTCACACAAAGCCTGTTCAACGACCTTATGGCGCCATTAACCTCTAATGGGGACCACCCGTGCCGCTTAAGTGATCAGAGTAACGTTTAACCAAATGCAGCTTTGAAACCCGAGGATCCATATATATTTCATTAGCCCAATAAAGCACGCAGACTTCTGCATATAAACAACGCCTCACCCCACCAGGATTTAAACCCACGATCTTATAATTGTGAAAGGGGAACGCTACCTCTGGGCCACCAGGAAAATAATAGCAGTCCTAGACTATGCTATATTTCACACAAACCCTGTTCAACGAGCTTATGGCGCCGTGAACCTCTAATGGGGACCACCCGTGCCGCTTAGGTGATCAGAGCAACGTTTTACCAAATGCGGCTTCAAAACACGAGGGTCCATATATATTTCATTAGCCCAATAAAGCACGCGGACTTCTACATATAATCAACACCTCACCCCACAAAGGATTCAAACCCACGATCTTATAATTGTGACCGGGGTATGCTACCTCTGGGCCACCAGGACAATAAAAGAAGTCCTAGACTCTACTATATTTCACACAAAGCCTGTTCAACGACCTTATGGCGCCATGAACCTCTAATGGGGACCACCCGTCCCGCTTAGGTGATCAGAGTAACGTTTTACCAAATCCGGCTCGAAACACGTGGATCCATATATATTTCATTAGCCCAATACAGCACGCGGACTTCTACATAAAATCAACACCACACCCCACCAGGATTCAATCCCAAAATCTTATAATTGTGATTAGGGAATGCTACCTGTGGACCACCAGGACACTAAAAGCAGTCCTAGACTCTGTTATATTTCACACAAAGCCTGTTCAACGAGCTTATGGCGCCGTGAACCTCTAATGGGGACCACACGTGCCGCTTGGTGACCAGAGCAACGTCTTACCAAATCCGGCAACGAAACACGAGGATCCAAATATATTTCTTTAGCCCAATAAAGCATGCGGACTTCTACATAAAATCACCACCTCACCCCACCAAGATTCAAACCCAAAATCTTATAATTGTGACCAGGGAATGCTACCTGTGGACCACCAGGACACTAAAAGCAGTCCTAGACTCTACTATATTTCACACGAAGCCTGTTCAACGACCTTATGGCGCCATGAACCTCTAATGGGGACCATCTGTGCCGCTTAGGTGATCAGAGCAACGTTTTACCAAATCCGGCTTGAAACACGAGGATCCATATATATTTCATTAGCCCAATAATGCATGCGGACTTCTACATATAATCAACACCTCACCCCACCAGGATTTGAACCCACGATCTTATAATTGTGACTGGGGAACGTTACCTCTGGGCCAACCAGGACAATAAAAGCAGTCCTAGACTCTACCATATTTCACACAAAGCCTGTTCAACGACCTTATGGCGCCATGAACCTTTAATGGGGACCACCCGTGCCGCTTAGGTGATCAGAGCAACGTTTTACCAAATCCGGCTTCGAAAAACGAGGATCCATATATATTTCAATAGCCCAAAAATGCATGCAGACTTCTACATATAATCAACACCTCACCCCACCAGGATTCAAACCCACGACCTTATAATTCTGACCGGGATATGCTATCTCTGGGCCACCAGGACAATAAAAGCAGTCCTAGACTCTACTATATTTCACACAAAGCCTGTTCAACGACCTTATGGCGCCATGAACCTCTAATGGGGACCACCCGTGCCGCTTAGGTGATCAGAGCAACGTTTTACCAAATCCGGCTTGGAAACACGAGGATCCATATATATTTTATTAGCCCAATAAAGCACTCGGACTTCTACATATAATCAACACCTCACCCCACCAGGATTTGAACACACGATCTTATAATTGTGACCGGGGAACGCTACCTCTGGGCCACCAGGACAATAAAAGCAGTCCTAGACTCTGCTATATTTCACACAAAGCGTGTTCAACGAGCTTATGGCACTGTGAACCTCTAATGGGGACCACCCGTGCCGCTTAGGTGATCAGACCACCGTTTTTCCAAATGCGGCGTCGAAACAAGGAGGATTCATATATATTTCATTAGCCCAATAAAGCACGCGGACTTCTACATATAATCAACACCTCACCCCACCAGGATTTGAACCCACGAACTTATAATTGTGACCGGGGAACGCTACCTCTGGGCCACCAGGACAATAAAAGCAGTCCTAAACTCTGCTATATTTCACACAAAGCCTGTTCAGCGAGCTTATGGCGCCGTGAACCTCTAATGGGGACCACCCGTGCCGCTGAGGTGATCAGAGCAACGTTTTACCAAATCCGGTTTCGAAACACGAGGATCCATATATCTTTCATTAGCCCAATAAAGCATGCGGACTTCTACATATAATCAACACTTCACCCTACCAGGATTCAAACCCACGATCTTATAATTGAGACCGGGATATGCTACCTCTGGGCCACCAGGACAATAAAAGCAGTCCTAGACTCTACTATATTTCACACAAAGCCTGTTCAACGACCTTATGGCTCCATGAACCTCTAATGGGGACCACCTGTGCCGCTTAGGTGATCAGAGCAACGTTTTACCAAATCCGGCTTGGAAAATCGAGGATCCATATATATTTTATTAGCCCAATAAAGCACTCGGACTTCTGCATATAATCAACACCTCACCCACAGGATTCAGAGCCGATCTTATAATTGTGACCGGGGTATGCTTTACCTCTCTGGGCCTGGACAATAAAAAGCAGTCCTAGACTCTACTATATTTCACACAAAGCCTGTTCAACGAGCTTATGGCACCGTGAACCACTATAGGGGACCACCCGTGCCGCTTAGGTGATCAGGGCAACGTTTTACCAAATCCGGCTTGGAAACACGAGGATCCATATATTAGCCCAAAAAAGCACGCGGACTTCTACATATAATCAACACCTCACCCCACCAGGATTTGAACCCACGATCTTATAATTGTGACCGGGGAACGCTACCTCTGGGCCACCAGGACAATAAAGCAGTCCTAGACTCTGCTATATTTCACACAAAGCCTGTTCAGCTTGAGCTTATAAGCAATACGAACCTCTAATGGGGACCACCCGTGCCGCTTGGGTGATCAGAGCAACGTTTTACCAAATGCGGCTTCGATACACGAGGATCCATATATATTTCATTAGCCCAATAAAGCAAGCGGTCTTCTTTATATAATCAATACCTCACCCCAGCAGGATTCGAACCCACGATCTTATAATTGTGACCCGGGAATGCTACCTCTGGGCTACTAGAACAATAAAAGCTGTCCTAGACTCTGCTATATTTCACACAAAGCCTGTTCAACGAGCTTATGGCGCTGTATTAAGACCACTATATGGAAGACCACCGTGCCGCGTGGGTGATCCAGAGCAACGTTTTTACCAAATTACGGCCGAAACCGCGAGGATCATATATTTCATAAGCCCAACCAAAAGCCACACGGACTACCATATAATCAGCACCTCACCCTGGGATTTGAACCCACGATCTTATAATTGTGACCGGGGAACGCTACCTCTTGGCAACCAGGACAATAAAAGCAGTCCTAGACTCTACTATATTTCACACAAAGCCTGTTCAACGAGCTTATAGCGCCATGAACCTCTGATGGGGACCACCCGTGCCGCTTAGGTGATAAGAGCAACGTTTTCCAAAATCCGGTTTGGAAACACGAGGATCCATATATATTTCATTAGCCCAATAAAGTACCCGGACTTCTACATATAATCAACACCTCACCCCACCAGGATTCAAACCCACGATCTTATAATTGTGACCGGGGAACGCTACCCCTGGGCAACAAGGACAATAAAAGCAGTCCTAGACTCTACCATATTTCACACAAAGCCTGTTCAACGATCTTATGGCGCCATGAACCTCTAATGGGGACCACCCGTGGCGCTTAGGTGATCAGAGCAACGTTTAACCAAATGTGGCTTTGAAACCCGAGGATCCATATATATTTCATTAGCCCAATAAAGCACGCAGACTTCTGCATATAATCAAAGCCTCATCCCACCAGGATTTAAACCCACGATCTTATAATTGTGAAAGGGGAACGCTACCTCTGGGCCACCAGGACAATAAAAGCAGTCCTAGACTCTGCTATATTTCACACAAAGCCTGTTCAACGAGCTTATGGCTCCGTGAACCTCTAATGGGGACCACGCGTGCCGCTTAGGTGATCAGAGCAACGTTTTACCAAATACGGCTTCAAAACACGAGGGTCCATATATATTTCATTAGCCCAATAAAGCACGCGGACTTCTACATATAATCAACACCTCACCCCACCAGGATTTGAAACCACGATCTTATAATTGTCACCGGGGAACGCTACCTTTTGGCAACCAGGACAATAAAAGCAGTCCTAGACTTTACTATATTTCACACAAAGCCTGTTCAACGACCTTATGGCGCCATGAACCTCTAATAGGGACCACCCGTCCCGCTTAGGTGATCAGAGCAACGTTTTACCAAATCCGGCTCGAAACACGAGGATCCATATATATTTCATTAGCCCAATAAAGTACCCAGACTTCTACATATAATCAACACCTCACCCCACCAGGATTTGAAACAACGATCTTATAATTGTCACCAGGGAACGCTACCTCTTGGCAACCAGGACAATAAAAGCAGTCCTAGACTCTACTATATTTCACACAAAGCCTGTTCAACGACCTTATGGCGCCATGAACCTCTAATGGGGACCACCCGTGCCGCTTAGGTGATCAGAGCAACGTTTTCCCAAATCCGGCTTGGAAACACGAGGATCCATATATATTTTTTTAGCCCAATAAAGCACTCGGACTTCTACATATAATCAACACCTCACCCCACCAGGATTCAAACCCACGATCTTATAATTGTGACCGGGTTATGCTACCTCTGGGCCACCAGGACAATAAAAGCAGTCCTAGACTCTACTATATTTCACACAAAGCCTGTTCAACGAGCTTATGGCGCTGTGTACAACTATAGGGGACCACCCGTGCTGCTTAAGAGCGATCAGGCAACGTTTTTTACCAAATGAGGCTTCAAAACATGAGGATCCATATATATATTTTCATTAGCCCAATAAAAGCGGACTATTCATATAATCAACACCTCACCCCACCGGGTTCGAACCACGATCTTCTAATTGTGACCGGGGAAGCTACCTCTGGGCCTAGGACCAATAAAAGCAGTCCTGAACTCTGCTATATTTCACACAAAGCCTGTTCAACGAGCTTATGGCGCCGTGAACCACTATAGAGGACCACCCGTGCCGCTTATTTGATCAGAGCAACGTTTTACCAAATCTGGCTTGGAAACTCGAGGATCCATATATATTTAATTAGCCCAATAAAGCACGCGGACTTCTACATAAAATCAACACCTCACCCCACCAGGTTTCAAACCCAAAATCTTATAATTGTGACCAGGGAATGCTACATGTGGACCACCAGGACACTAAAAGCAGTCCTAGACTCTGTTATATTTCACAATGCCTGTTCAACGAGCTTATTGCGCCGTGAACCTCTAATGGGGACAACACGTGCCGCTTGGGGACCAGAGCAACGTTTTACCAAATCCGGCTACGAAACACGAGGATCCAAATATATTTCGTTAGCCCAATAAAGCATGCGGACTTCTACATAAAATCAACACCTCAACCCACCAGGATTCAAAACCAAAATCTTATAATTGTGACCAGGGAATGCTACCTGTGGACCACCAGGACACTAAAAGCCGTCCTAGACTGTTATATTTCACACAAAGCCTGTTCAACGAGCTTATGGGGCTGTGAACCACTATATGGGACCACCCGTGCCCCTTAGGTGATCAGAGCAAAGTTTTACCAAATGCGGCTTCAAAACACGAGGATCCATATATTTTTCAATAGCCCAATAAAGCAAGCGGACTTCTACATATAATTAACACCTCACCCCACCAGGATTTGAACCCACGATCTTATAATTGTGACCGGGGAACGCTACCTCTGGGCAACCAGGACAATAAAAGCAGTCCTAGACGCTACTATATTTCACACAAAGCCTGTTCAACGACCTCATGGCGCCATGAACCTCTAATGGGGACCACCCGTGCCGCTTAGGTGATCAGAGCAACGTTTTACCAAATCCGGCTTGGAAACACGCGGATACATATATATTTCATTAGCCCAATAAAGCACTCGGACTTCTACATATAATCAATACCTCACCCCACCAGGATTCAGACTCACGATCTTATAATTGTGACCGGGGTATGCTACCTCTGGGCCACCAGGACAATAAAAGCAGTCCTAGACTCTAAGATATTTCACAAAAAGCCTGTTCAACGACCTTATGGCGCTATGAACCTCTAATGGGGACCACCCGTGCCGCTTAGGTGATCAGAGTAACGTTTAACCAAATGCGGCTACGAAACACGAGGATCCAAATATATTTCTTTAGCCCAATACCGTACGCAGACTTCTACATAAAATCAACACTTCACCCCACCAGGATTCAAACCCAAAATCGTATAATTGTGACCAGGGAATGCTACCTGTGGACCACCAGGACACTAAAAGCTGTCCTAGACTCAGTTATATTTCACGCAAAGCCTGTTCAACGAGCTTATGGCGCCGTGAACCTCTTCTGGGGACCACCAGTGCCGCTTAGGTGTTCAGAGCAGCGTTTTACCAAATCCGGCTTCGAAACACGAGTATCCATATATATATCATTAGCCCAATAAAGCACGCAAACTTCTACATATAATCAACACCGCACCCCACCAGGATTCAAACCCACGATCTTATAATTGTGACCGGGGAACGCTACCTCTGGGCCACCAGGAGACTAAAAGCAGTCCTAAACTCTGTTATATTTCACACAAAGCCTGTTCAACGAGCTTATGGCGCCGTGAACCTCTACTGGGGACCACCAGTGCCATTTAGGTGATAAGAGCAAGGTTATACCAAATCAGGCTTGGAAACACGAGGATCCATATATATTTCATTAGCCCAATAAAGCACGCGGACTTCTACATAAAATCAACACCTCACCCCACCAGGATTCAATCCCAAAATCTTATAATTGTGACTAGGGAATGCTACCTGTGGACCACCAGGACACTAAAAGCAGTCCTAGACTCTGTTATATTTCACACAAAGCCTGTTCAACGAGCTAATGGCGCCGTGAACCTCTAATGGGGACCACACGTGCCGCTTGGTGACCAGAGCAACGTTTTACCAAATCCGGCTACGAAACACTAGGATCCAAATACATTTATTTAGCCCAATAAAGCACGCGGACTTCTACATAAAATCACCACCTCACCCCACCAGGATTCAAACCCAAAATCTTAAAATTGTGACCAGGGAATGCTACCTGTGGACCACCAGGACACTAAAAGCAGTCCTAGACTCTGTTATATTTCACACAAAGCCTGTTCAACGAGCTTATGGCGCCGTGAACCTCTAATGAGGACCACCAGTGCCGCTTAGGTGTTCAGAGTAACGTTTTACTAAATCCGGTTTCGAAACACGAGGATCCATATCTATTTCATTAGCCCAATAGAGCACGCACATTTCTACATATAATCAACACCTCACCCCACCAGGATTCGAACCAACGATCTTATAATTGTGACCGGGGAACGCTACCTCTGGGCCACCAGGACACTAAAAGCAGTCCTGAACTCTGTTATATTTCACAAAAAGCCTGTTCAATGAGCTTATGGCGCCGTGAACCTCTAATGGGGACCACCCGTGGCGCTTAGGTGATCAGAGCAACGTTTTACCAAATCCGGCTTCGAAAAACGAGTATCCATATATATTTCATTAGCCCAATAAAGCATGTAGATTTCTACATATAATCAACACCTCACCTCACCAGGAGTCAAACCCAAAATCTTATAATTGTGACCAGGGAATGCTACCTGTGGACCACCATGACACTAAAAGCAGTCCTAGACTCAGTTATATTTCACGCAAAGCCTGTTCAACTAGCTTATGGCGCCGTGAACCTCTAGTGGGGACCACCAGTGCCGCTTAGGTGATAAGAGCAACGTTTTACCAAATCCGGCTTCGAAACACGAGGATCCATATATATTTCATTTGCCTAATAAAGCACACGGGCTTCTACATATAATCAACACCCCACCCCACCAGGATTTGAACCCACGATCTTATAATTGTGACTGGGGAACACTACTAGTCTGGGCCACCAGGACACTATAAGCAGTCCAAAACACTGTTATATTTCACACAAAGCCTGTTCAACGAGCTTATGACGCTGTGAACCTCTAATACAAGACCATCTGTGCGCTTAGGTGATTAGAGCAACGTTTTTACCAAATCCAGCTTGGGCTACGAGGATCCATATATATTTCGACCAATAAAGCACTCGAGCTTCTCCATATAATCAACACCTCACCCGCAGGATGTGAACCCACGATCTTATAATTGTGACCGGGGAACGCTACCTCTGGGCCACCAGGACAATAAAAGCAGTCATAGACTTTGGTATATTTCACACAAAGCCTGTTCAACGAGCAAATGGCGCCGTGAACCTCTAATGGGGACCACACGTGCCGCTTGGTGACCAGAGCAACGTTTTACCAAATCCGGCTACGAAACACTAGGATCCAAATATATTTCTTAGCCCAATAAAGCAAGCGGACTTCTACATAAAATCACCACCTCACCCCACCAGGATTCAAACCCAAAATCTTATAATTGTGACCGGGGAACGCAAAACTCTGGGCCACCAGGACAAAAAAAGCAGTCCTAGACTCTGCTATATTTCACACAAAGCCTGTTCAACGAGCTTATGGCGCTGTGAACCACTATAGGGGACCACCCGTGCCGCTTAGGTGATCAGAGCAACGTTTTACCAAATGCGGCTTCGAAACACGAGGATCCATATATATTTCATTAGCCCAATAAAGCACGCGGACTTCTTCATATAATCAACACCTCACCCCACCAGGGTTCGAACCCACGATCTTCTAATTGTGACCGGGGAACGCTACCTCTGGGCCACCAGGAAACTAAAAGCAGTTCTAGACTCTGCTATATTTCACACAAAGCCTGTTCAATGAGCTTATGATGCTGTGAACCTCTAATGGCGACCATCCGTGCTGCTTAGGTGATCAGAGGAACGTTTTACCAAATCCGGCTTCGAAACACGAGGATCCATCTATGTTTCATTAGCCAAATAAAGCACGCGGATTCTACATATTATCAACACCTCACCCCACCGGGATTCGAACCCGCGATCTTATAATTGTGACCGAGGAACGCTACCTATGGACCACCAGGACACTATAAGCAGTCCTAGACTCTGATATATATCACATAAAGCCTGTTCAACGAGCTTATGGCCCCGTGAACCACTATAGGGGACCACCCGTGCCGCTTAGGTGATAAGAGCAACGTTTTACCAAATACGGCTTGGAAACACGAGGATCCATATATATTTCATTAACCCAATAAAGCACTCGGACTTCTACATATAATCAACACCTCACCCCACCAGGATTCAAACCCACGATCTTATAATTGTGACCGGGGTATGCTACCTCTCGGCCACCAGGACATTAAAAGCAGTCCTAGACTCTACTATATTTCACACAAAGCCTGTTCAACGAGCTAATGGCGCCGTGAACCTCTAATGGGGACCACACGTGCCGCTTGGTGACCAGAGCAACGTTTTACCAAATCCGGCTACGAAACACTAGGATCCAAATATATTTCTTTAGCCCACTAAAGCAAGCGGACTTCTACATAAAATCACCACCTCACCCCACCAGGATTCAAACCCAAAATCTTATAATTGTGACCGGGGAACGCTAACTCTGGGCCACCAGGACAAAAAAAGCAGTCTTAGACTCTGCTATATTTCACACAAAGCCTGTTCAACGAGCTTATGGCGCTGTGAACCACTATAGGGGACCACCCGTGCCGCTTAGGTGATCAGAGCAACGTTTTACCAAATGCGGCTTCGAAACACGAGGATCCATATATATTTCATTAGCCCAATAAAGCACGCGGACTTCTTCATATAATCAACACCTCACCTCACCAGGGTTCAAACCCACGATCTTCTAATTGTGACCGGGGAACGCTACCTCTGGGTCACCAGGACACTAAAAGCAGTTCTAGACTCTGCTATATTTCACACAAAGCCTGTTCAATGAGCTTATGACGCTGTGAACCTCTAATGGCGACCATCCGTGCCGCTTAGGTGATCAGAGCAACGTTTTACCAAATCCGGCTTCGAAACACGAGGATCCATATATGTTTCATTAGCCAAATAAAGCACGCGGATTCTACATATTATCAACACCTCACCCCACCAGGATTCGAAACCGTGATCTTATAAGTGTGACCGAGGAACGCTACCTATGGACCACCAGGACACTATAAGCAGTCCTAGACTCTGATATATATCACATAAAGCCTGTTCAACGAGCTTATATTTACGTGAACCACTATGAGGACCACCGTGCCGCTTAGGTGATAAAACAAAGTTTACCAAATCTGACTTGGAAACCGAGGATCCATATATATTTCATGTTAACCCAATAAGCACTCGGACTTCTGCATATAATCCCAACACCTCACCACCAGAGTTCAAACCCACGTCTTATAATTGTGAGCCGGGGAATTCATGCTTTCACCTCTCAGCCACCAGGACAATAAAAAGCAGTCCTAGACTCTATATTTCACAAGCCTGTTCAACGACCTTGTAGCGCCATGAGCCTCCTGTGGGGACCACCGGTGGAAACAGGGATCAGAGCAACGTTTTACCAAATCTGGCTTGGAAACTCGAGGATCCATATATATTTCATTAGCCCAATAAAGCACGCGGACTTCTACATAAAATCAACACCTTACCTCACCAGGATTCAAACCTAAAATCTTATAATTGTGACCAAGGAATGCAACCTGTGGACCACCCGGACACTAAAAGCAGTCCTAGACTCTGTTTTATTTCACACAGAGCCTGTTCAACGAGCTTATTGCGCCGTGAACCTCTAATGGGGACCACACGTGCCGCTTGGGGACCAGAGCAACGTTTTACCAAATCCGGCTACGAAACACGAGGATCCAAATATATTTCTTTAGCCCAATAAAGCATGCGGACTTCTACATAAAATCAACACCTCACCCCACCAGGATTCAAACCCAAAATCTTATAATTGTGACCAGGGAATGCTACCTGTGGACCACCAGGACACTAAAAGCAGTCCTAGACTCTGTTTTATTTCACACAAAGCCTGTTCAATGAGCTCATGGCGCCGTGAACCTCTAATGGGGACCACCCGTGCCGCTTAGGTGATCAGAGCAACGTTTTACCAAATTCGGTTTCGAAACACGAGGATCGATATATTTTTCATTAGCCTAATAAAGCACGCAGATTTCTACATATAATTAACACCTCACCCCACCAGGATTCGACCCCACGATCTTATAATTGTGGCCGAGGAACGCTACCTCTGGGCCACCAGGACACTAAAAGCAGTCGTAGACGCTGTGATATTTCACACAAAGCCTGTTGAACGACGTTATGGCGCCGTGAACCTCTAATGGGGACTACCCCTGCTGCTTAGGTGATCAGAGAAACGTTTAACCAAATGCGGCTTCGAAACCCAAGGATCCATATATATTTCATTAGCCCAATAAAGCACGCAGACATCTACATATAATCAACGCCTCACCCCACCAGGATTTGAAGCCACGATCTTATAATTGTGACTAGGGAATGCTACCTGTGGACCACCAGGGCACTAAAAGCAGTCCTAAACTCTGTTATATTTCACACAAAGCCTGTTCAACGAGCTTATGGCGCCGTGAACCATTATAGGGGACCACCCGTGCCGCTTACGTGATCAGAGCAACGTTTTACCAAATCCAGCTTGGAAACTCGAGGATCCATATATATTTCATTGGCCCAATAAAGCACGCGGACTTCTACATAAATTCAACACCTCACCCCACCAGGATTCAATCCCAAAATCTCACACCGCTCCTGAACTAAGAAGACCTCTCAACAAGACCTCCTGCTGGACCCGGAACTGTGAAGACCGCCCTCTCCCTTGTGCCATTGTTGGCCATCTTCCCGGACCGGACCACCCACGACTGTCATCGTCCACAACAACTCACGAGCGTTCTCGGTTTATCGAGCATTAGCTTGCCCTCCCCACTGGTGGTGTGAGTGACCCACACTCCAGCTGGAGAGCAGTTATAGCGCGATATTCCCGGCGTGGTTTGAGCTCTTTTTCCTTCTACTACTATTTTTCCTTTTTCGCTCTGGCCTAGGGACCTGCACCCTCAAAAGTGTATTCGTCCTGCGGTCCCTCCTGTAACTGTTCACCTCCCTCCCAGGAGATTGTGAACACGAAAGGGGGTTGGAGCAAAACCCATCCCAGCCGAGTCTTTCCAGGAAAACCGTGATCGTGCGGGTCCACCTGGAAAGAGGGTAGCAATCCTTATCCTTCCCAAATAGGCACACTTAGCTCACGTCTATAAGTGAGCAGTCACATACACTAGGAAGAAGGCTTCCCCAATCGGGGCTCCGTGAGAGAAGCTCAGGAACCACTCTACGACCACCAGCTAGTGGGGAGTGCTGTAATTCCTTTGCTATTTACTCAACCGGAATAGGTAGGATA
>NW_024712623.1:0-15157 GCF_018991925.1 Homarus americanus
TAGAAGTTACGTATTGCTAACTCTCCTTGCCAATACAACACAACTTCTCCCTACAATACAACACCACACAACTCTAACTACACTTCAACACAACTCTCCTACATACAACAGAACTTCCCTACAATACAATACAACACAAACTCTCCAATACAACACAACACAACTCCCTACAATACAACACAACACAATCCTCCCTATAATACAATGCAACACAACTCTCCCCAATACTAACACAATCCTCCCTACAATACAACACAACACAACCTCCCTACAATAAATACAACACAACTCATCCCAATACAACACAACACAATCCTCCCCCACATAACATAAACACAACTCTCCCTACAATACACACAACATAATCCTCCTTACAAACAATACAACACAACTTCCCCACAATACAATACAACATAATCCTCCCTACAATACAATACAACACAACCTCCCTACATAAATACAACACAACTCTCCATACAATAATATAACATAATCCTCCTACACATAACACACACAAATCCTCCTTACAATACAATACAACACTTCCTACTCTACACATACAACACAACACAACTCTCCTTACAATACAACACAACACAATTCTCCCCACATACAAATACAACATAACTCTCCCTACAATACACAAAACACAATCCTCCCTACAATACAATACAACACAACCTCCCCATAATACAACACAACACAACTCTCCATAATACAACACAATACATCCCTCCCTACTAATACAATACAACACAACTCTCCCTACAATACAACACAAAACTCTCTCCATAATACAATACAAATATAACTTACCATAATACAACACCACAACTTCCCTACAATACAACACAACTCTCCTTACAATACAACAAATATACAATCCTCTCACAATACAACACAACACAACTTCCCTACACAATACAACAAAACTCTCCCCACAATACAATACAACACACCCCCTACAATACAACACAACTCTCCCCAATACAATACAACACAACTCTCCTTCAAATAATACAACAAACCCTCCCTAATACAATACAACAAAACTCTCCCTACAATAATACAACACAACTTCTCCCACAATACAACATACCTTACTCATACAACACAACACAATCCTCCCTACAATACAAATACAACACAACTCTCCTTACTAATACAATACAACTTCTCCCTATACAACACAACACAATCCTCCTTACAATACAATACAACAAAACTCTCCCTCACAATACAATACAACACAATCCTCCTACAATACAACACAACTTCCCCACAATACAATACAACACAACTCTCCCTACAATACAACACAACACACCTCCCCATAATACAATACAAATAATCCTCCCTAATACAACACAACTCTCCCTACAATCCATAACATAATCCTCCCTTACAATACAACACAACCTCCCTATACTAATACATAACACAATCCTCCCTACAATACAATACAACACAACTCTCCCTACAATACAACAACACAACTCTCCCATAATACACACAACCTCCCCTACAATACAAACATAATACAACAATCCTCCCTACAATACATAACTCTCCCACAATACAACACCATACAACTCTCCCTACAATACAATACAAATACAACTTCCCTACAATACAACACAACACAATCCTCCCTACAATACAACACAATACAACTCTCCCTACAATACAACACAACATAACTCTCCCTACAATACAACACAACACAATCCTCCCAACAATACAACATAACACAACTCCCTCCCTACAAACAACACAAACAACTCTCCCTACAATACAATACAACACAACTCTCCCTACAATACAACACAACACAACTCTCCCTACAATACAACATAACACAACACAACACAATCCTCCCCATAATACAACACAACACAACTCTCCCCTACAATACAACACAACACAACTTCTCCTACAATACAACACAATACAACTCTCCCCATAATACATAAACACAATCCCCTCATACAATACAACACAAACAACTCTCCCTTCAATACAACACAACACAATCCTCCTATAATACAAACACAACACAACTCCCTACACATACAACAAAACCCTCCTTAATACAATACAACACAACTCTCCCTACAATACAACACAACACAACTCTCCCTACAATAAAATACAATACAACACAACTCTCCCTACAATAACAACACAACTCTCCCTACAATACAACACAACACAACTCTCCCTACAATACAATACAACACAACACTCCCTACAATACAACACAACACAACTCTCCCTACAATAACACAACACAATCCTCCCTACAATACAACACAACACAACCTCCCTACATAATACAAAATACAACACAACTCTCCCTACAATACAATACAACACAATCCCTCCCTACATACAAAACAACACACTCTCCCCCTACATACAACACAACACAACTCTCCCTACAATACAATACAACACACTCTCCCTACAATACAACACAATCCCTCCCTACAATACAACACAACACAATCCTCCTACAATACAACACAACACAACTCTCCCTACAATACAACACAACACAACTCTCCCTACAATACAACACAACTCTCCCCTACAACAACACAACACAACTCTCCCTACAATACATAACAACATCTCCTGCAATACAACACAAACACAACCTCCTACAATACAAGACAACTCCCTACAATACACAACACAACTCTCCCTACATACAACACACAACACACTTCTCCCTACACATAACATACAACTCTCCCATAATGCAACACAAGCAATCTCTCCCGACAATACAAACACAATCCTCCCTACAATACAACACAACACAACTCTAACTACACTTCAACACAACTCTCCCTACAATACAACACAACTTCCCTACACATAAAACAACTTCCCACAATACAACACAACACAACTCTCCCTACAATACAATACAACACAACTCTCCCTACATACAACACAACTCTCCCTACAATACAAAACAACCTCCCTACAATACAACACAACACAACCTCCCTACAATACAATGCAACACAACTCCTCCACAATACAACACAACTCTTCCTACAATACAACACAACACAACCTCTCTACACAATACAACACAACTCTCCCTACAATACAACACAACATAATCCTCCCTACAATACACAATACAATCTCTCCCTACAATACAATGCAACACAACTCTCCCTCCAATACAACACAACACAACTCTCCCTACAATACAAGACAACCTCCCTACAATACACCACAACTTTCCCTACAATACAATGCAACACAATTCTCCCTACAATACAAAACACAACTCTCCTTACAATACAACACAACACAATCCCTCCCTACACATAACACAACTCTCCCTACAATACAACACCACACACAACTCTAACTACACTTCAACACAACTCTCCCTACAATACAGAATACAACAGAACTCTCCCTACAATACAATACAACACAACTCCTCCTGACAATACAACACACAACTCTCCCTACAATACAAAACAACTCTCCCTACAATACAACATAACACAACCTCCTACAATACAATGCAACACAACTCTCCCTACAATACAACACAACTCTCCCTACAATACAACACAACACAACCTCCCTACAATACAACACAACACAACTCTCCCTACAATACAACACAACACAACTCTCCCTACAATACAACACAACTCTCCCACAATACAACACAACACAACTCTCCCTACAATACAACAACACTCTCCCTACAATACAACACAACACAACCTCCTACAATACAACACAATCCTCCCTACAATACACCACAACTCCTCCTACAATACAACACAAACACACTCTCCCTACAATACAACACACAACTCTCCTACAATGCAACACAACGCAACCTCCTGACAATACAACACAACCTCCTACAATACAACACAACACAACCTAACTACACTCCAACACAACTCTCCCTACAATACAACACAACCTCCCCTACAATACAAACAACCTCCCTACAATACAACACAACACAACTCTCCCTACAATACAATGCAACACAATCCTCCCTACAATACAACACAACTCTCCCTACAATACAAAAACAACCTCCCTACAATACAACACAACACAACCTCCCTACAATACAATGCAACACAACTCTCCCCAATACAACACACACAACTCTTCCTACACACAAACACAACACAACTCTCTACATACAATACAACACAACCTCCCTACAATACAACACAACATAACCTCCCCAATACACACAATTCTCCCACAATACAATGCAACACAACTCTCCCTCCAATACAACACAACACAATCCTCCCTACAATACGAGACAACTCTCCCTACAATACACCACAACTCTTCCCTACAATACAATGCAACACACTCTCCCTCACAATACAACACAACTCTCCTACAATACAACACAACACAACTCTCCTACAATACAACACACAACCTCCCTACAATACAACACCACACAACTCTAACTACACTTCAACACAACTCTCCCTACAATACACAGTACAACAGAATCCCCTACAATACAATACAACAACCTCCCTACACACAACACACCTCCCTACAATACAAAACAATCCTCCCTACAATACAACACAACACAACCTCCCTACAATACAATGCAACACAACTCTCCCTACAATACAACACAACTCTCCCTACAATACAACACCACACAACTCTAATTACACTTCAACACAACTCCCCTACAATACAACACAACTCTCCCTACAATACAAAACAACCTCCCTACAATACAACACAACACAACTCTCCCCTACAATACAATGCAACACAACTCTCCCTACAATACAACACACAACTCTCCCTACAAAACAACTCTCCCTACAATACAACAATGCAACACACCTCCCTACAACACAACACAACCCCCACTACAATGCAACAATAACCTCCCTGCAATACAACACAACTCTTCCTACAATACAACACAACACAACTCTCCCTACAATACAACACAACACAACTCTCCCTACAATACAATACAACTCTCCCTACAATTCAATGCAACACAACTCTCCCTATAATACAACACAACACAACTATCCCTACAATACAATACAATACAACACAACTCTCCCTACAATACAACACAACTCTCCCTACAATACAACACCATACAACTCTCCCTACAATACAATACAACACAACTCTCCCTACAATACAACACCACACAACTCTCCCTACAATACAACACCACACAACTCTCCCTACAATACAACACAACATAACTCTCCCTACAATCCAGTACAACAGAACTCTCCCTACAATACAATACAACACAACTCTCCCTACAAAATAACACAAAACAACTCTCCCTACAATACAGAACAACAGAATTCTCCCTACAATACAACACAACACAACACAACACAACTCTCCCTACAATACAACACAACACAACTCTCCCTACAATACAACACAACACAACTCTCCCTGCAATACAACACAACACTCCCTACAATACAATACAATACAACTCTCCTACAATACAACACAACATAACTCTCCCTACAATACAGTACAACAGAACTCTCCCTACAATACAATACAACACAACTCTCCCTACAAAACAACACAAAACATCTCTCCCTACAATTCAATGCAACACAACTCTCCCTACAATACAAGACAACTCTCTCTACAATACACCACAACTCTCCCTACAATACAATACAACACAATTTTCTCTACAATACAACACAACTCTCCTTACAATACAACACAACACAACTCTCCTTACAATACAACACAACTCTCCCTACAATACAACACAACTCTCCCTACAATACAACACCACACAACTCTAACTACACTTCAACACAACTCTCCCTACAATACAGTACAACAAAACTCTCCCTACAATACAATACAACACAACTCTCCCTACAATACAACACAACACAGCTCTCCCTACAATACAACACAACACAACTCTCCTTACAATACAATACAATACAACACAACTCTACCTACAATGCAACACAACACAACCTTCCCTACAATACAACACAACACAACTCTCCCTACAATACAATACAACACAACTCTCCCTACAGTACAACACAACACAACTCTCCCTACAATATAATACAACACAACTCTCCCTACAAGACAACACAACATAACTTTCCCTACAACACAATACAACACAACTCTCCCTACAATACAATACAACACAAATCTCCCTACAATACAACACAACACAACTCTCCCTACAATACAACACAACACAACTCTCCCTACAATACAATACAACACAACTCTCCCTACAATACAATACAACACAACTCTCCCTACAATACAATACAATACAACTCTCCCTACAATACAACACAACACAACTCTCCCTACAATACAACACCACACAACTCTCCCTACAATACAATACAACACAACTCTCCCTACAATACAACACAACATAACTCTCCCTATAATACAATACAACAAAACTATCCCTACAATACAACACAACACAACTCTCCCTACAATACAACTCTCCCTACAATACAATAAAACACAACTCTCCCTACAACACAACACGACACAACTCTACCTACAATACAACACCACACAACTCTCCCTACAATACAACACAACATAACTCTCCCTACAATACAACACAATATAACTCTCCCTACAATACAGTACAACAAAACTCTCCCTACAATACAATGCAACACAACTCTCCCTACAATACAACCAGCACAGCTCTCCCTACAATACAGCACAACACACTCTCCCTACAATACAATACAATACAATACAACACAACTCTCCCTACAATACAACACAACTCTCCTACAATACAATACCACACAACTCCCTACAATACAATACAACACAACTCTCCTACAATACAACACACACAACTCTCCTACAATACAACACAACACAACTCTCCCTACAATACAACACTATAACTCTCCCTACAATACAGTACAACACAACTCTCCCTACAATACAATACAACACAACTCTCTCTACAATACAATACACAATACAACACAACTCTCCCTACAATACAATACAACATAACTCTCCTACAATACAACACAACTCTCCCTACAATACAATACAACTCTCCTACAATACAACACAACACAACTCTCCTACAATACAACAAACACAACTCTCCTACAATACAATACAACTCTCCTACAATACAATACAACACAACTCTCCCTACAATACAACACAACACAACTCTCCCTACAATACAGTACAACACAACTCTCCTACAATACAATACAACACAACTCTCTCTACAATACAATACAATACAACACAACTCTCCCTACAATACAATACAACACAACTCTCCCTACAATACAACCAACTCTCCCTACAATACAACACAACTCTCCTTCAATACAGCACAACACAACTCTCCCTACAATACAACAAAACACAACTCTCCCTAACAATACAATACAACTCTCCCTACAATACAATACAACAACTCTCCCTACAATACAATACAACACAACTCTCTACAATACAACACAACTCTCCTACAATACAACACAACTCTCCCTACAATACAACACAACACAACTCTCCCTACAATACAACAAACACAACTCTCCCTACAATACAATACAACTCTCCCTACAATACAACACAACACAACTCTCCCTACAATACAATACAACACAACTCTCCCTACAATACAATACTACACAACTCTCCTACAATACAACACAACTCTCCCTACAATACAACACAACACAACTCTCCCTACAATACAACACAACACAACTCTCCCTACAATACAACACAACTCTCCCTACAATACAACACAACACAACTCTCCTACAATACAACACAACTCTCCTGCAATACCAACACAACACAACTCTCCTATAATAACAATACAACACAACTCTCCCTACAATACAACACAACTCTCCTAAATACAACACCATACAACCTCCCTACAACACAACACAAAACAACTCTCTCTACAATACAACACAACACAACCTTCCCTACAATACAACACAACACAACTCTCCCTACAATACAACATAACACAACACAACTAAAACTCACCCTATAATGCAACACAAAACAACTCACCCTATAACACAACACAACACAACTCTCCCTACAATACAACACCATACAACACTCCCTACAACACAACACAACTCTCCTACAATACAATACAATACAACTCTCCTACAGTACAACACAACACAACTCTCCTACAGTACAACACAACTCTCCCTACAATACAACACAACTCCCTACAATACAACATAACTCTCCTACAATACAACACAACACAACTCTTCCTACAATACAATACCAACACAGCTCTCCTACAATACAACACAACTCTCCCTACAATACCAACACAACTCTTCCCTACAATACAACACAACACATCTCTCCCTACAATACCAATACAACTCTCCCTACAATACAATGCAACACAACACAACTCTCCTACAATACAATACAACACAACTCCCTACAATACAATACAACACAACTCTCCCTACAATACAACCACAACTCTCCTACAATACAACACAACACAACTCTCCTACAATACAACAGCAACTCTCCCTACAATACAACACAACACAACTCTCCCTACAATACAACACAACTCTCCCTGCAATACAACACAACATAACTCTCCCTACAATACAATACAACACAACTCTCCCTGAATACCACAACTCTCCCTACAATACAACACCATACAACACTCCCTACAACACAACACAAAACAACTCTCCTACAATACAACACAACACAACTCCCCTACAATACAATACAACTCTCCTACAACACAACACAACACAACCTTCCCTACAATACAACACAACATAACTCTCCCTACAATACAACATAATACAACACAACACAAAACAACTCACCCTATAATACAACACAAAACAACTCACCCTACAATACAACACAACTCTCCCTACAATACAACACAACACAACTCTCCCTACAATACGACACAACACAACTCCTACAATACACACAACACAACTCTCCCTACAATAAATCAACACAACTCTCCTACAATACAACACAACTCTCCCTACAATACCAATACAACTCTCCCTACAATACAATGCAACACAACTCTCCCTACAATACAACACAACTCTCCTACAATACAACACAACACAACTCTCCCTACAATACAACACAACTCTCCCTACAATACAACACAACACAACTCTCCCTACACACAACACAACTCTCCCTACAATACAACACAACACAACTCTCCCATAATAAAATACAATACAACACAACTCTCCCTACAATACAACACAACTCTCCCTACAATACAATACAACTCTCCCTACAATACAATGCAACACAACTCTCCCTACAATACAACACAACACAACTCTCCCTACAATACAAGACAACTCTCCCTACAATACACCACAACTCTCCCTACCATACAATACAACACAACTCTCCCTACAATGCAATACAACACAACTCTCCCTACAATACAACACAACTCTCCCTACAGTTTTATTTACGGCGATTCCTTCTTTATCTTGAGTTAGTAGCCAAGATTGGCTGTAAAAGGGCCACACACAGCGTCAGTACAATTGTAACTCTGCTATTTGAGTATAAATTCATACAAATCCTGAGAAAAACTACGTAAATATATGAATTATTAAAGAAAAACAACAAAACCACCTTCATAAAAGCCGACAGTAGACCCCCTGGCGGTGGCATGACGAACTACGTCTAGCACCGCCGGGACCAGGTCGACTGGATTAATTACCTGAAAGGGATTAAACGCTTGAAGATTATATTAGTATAAATTAATGACAAACAGACAACCCCATGAATTTCTTTAACATACTTACCGATTTTTACTTTTGTTTAATTATCTATACATGAATTCATATAGATTGGCCCATTACTCTATCCACTTTAAAATCAAATTAACAGTATATACCAGCAGAAAGTTATAATATAATACGAAACAACAAAGCCCAACCATTAATTAAGCAACGGTCACTTTTACATTCATTCATAACATTTACTACGTAGTATAGTAAACAAATGGCCTTGAGTTGCCAGCTGTCTCCAGCAGTGTTTGAAGAATCTTGAACGAGACGGTACCTTATTTTATACAACATAAAATTAATAATCAGTACCTTTTGATTTTAATTCATTCTCAAACCGTCATTTATATTCATATTTATTCTTCTCTCTCTCTCTCTCTCTCTCTCTCTCTCTCTCTCTCTCTCTAAGCGAGTACTGTGAATGGAAATCCTTTGTGCGGTGTAAATCCAGGATCATCAAATAAGGATTAACTTCTTCAACTCAACAAAAACAGACACCAAGAGGAGGGAAGGAGGTGAGCGAGGTGTTGGCGTCGTCAGATAATAATCAGTAAAACAAACAACATATACTGATGAAGAACACCGTAGGGACAAACATTGTAAAGATACTCGACATAAAGTCACAACTATTCTCTTAAGTCGCCAGGTAACAGTGCAGCCATAATGGAAAAGAAATGTAAGGATACTGACTCTAATTGCAGACTCAGTTATTGGCTACCGTGCGATCACCAGCTCGATAAATTACCGCCACAACTTTCCTTCCTTCGCTTCAGGAACTTTATTAGAGTTTTGACCTTATAGATTAAAAACTAAACCGATCACTAGACAGTCACAAATGCTCGTTTCCAGTAGATTTTGTCTTGAAAGTTACTACAGTCAGTTATCGATAACAGACCGCAGAAAACATTACATTAATAATTTTTTACACGTATCGGGACAGTGTAAAAATTCAAGTGAAAATAACATTATGTTCAGCTCAGAAGCAGTCACTAGAAATAGCAATGGCGGGATGAATTATTTATTTGTATACAAGACCAGCAGACTCAGGTGATATGTCAGGTGAGCCGTGTTCTTGATATCTCATTAATTTTGTATCGCTAAAAAATCCATTGTTCCACTTATTTTAAGGTTTCAAATAATTATAAAACATGGATAATAGTATATTAACTATTGATAACAATCTTTGAAGCAATGCACTAATTTTGTTCTAGTGTCGTGACTGCCCACAATATCGTTACTCACCTGGTAATTGACTCAGCGGGACACACCTGTACGTCCTGACTAAAATTACATTGATGATTTGTGGACTTTCCTGGGGTATACTTTGTACACGCTGATATTTTTGTCTTGTTTTATGTCTTTTATCAGTTAAATTTTCTCCCAAAATTGATTATGATTTTTTTTAATGACAACTGCTCACAATATACTCACTTTAGTGTTTTAATTCTTAGTGAAAAAAAGGGCCATATATAAAAAAGCCAGTGAAGGTGAAGTGTGTGTGTGTGTGTGTGTGTGTGTGTAATAATAATTAACGGTTTATTGAAAGAGCTTGGCAGCCAGTGTGTGTGTGTGTGTGTGTGTGTGTGTGTCAGAGAAAGGTCACCTGCTCATTGCCCTCACATTGCTCTTCTCCACCCCTGCCACCTCTATCACGTACACTCACAGTCTTACAGCTGATACTTGGACAGTAAAAATGTGGGCGGACATTTCACCAACTAACAACTCGTCACCAGGCACTTCCCTCGGCATGGCCTCCTCGAGTGAGTGGCCATTAGGCAAATAAGGTAATTTCGTCAGATAATACTGCCTTTACTGTGGAGGCAATGAAGCTGTAGTTAGGTTAGGTTTTCATTGTTTGTGAAAAAAAGACATAACAATAACAACACCACTGAAGGTTATGACTAACGCAGTAATGTCGCTTTAACCTTCATAGTGACCAACACCAAGTTTATAAACCAGTGACGAAATGACCGGGTGAAGAAACATCCCCTCCCCCCCAAACCCAGTAAAAAGTACTAACCTTAAATAGAGAACTACTTAACGAGCACGACGGGTGGTAACAGTTCCAACACTAAGGAGTGGGAATGTTCTTTTTGGTTCTTTTATCTCGTTCAGGAACACTGTGTTGATTTTGGTGTTTGTGAGCATTACGAAATTAATGAAATACTGGTGTAAATCGCATCTAAGTGATTCAGGAACGAAGAATTTACAAGCTAAACACATTCTTGATCCTTTCATTAGCGAGATGCACGAGAGTTCTTCCGTGATTTCGGGTGCAGTTTATATTTACTAAACGACACAGGTTTACCAGAGGACAATAGACAATACGACTAATGATGCCAAGTGTGAGCATAAGTAAAGTGGCAACAGTAGGGGAGTTCACTAATTATATTTGCTCCATTAAGGTATTTGGCTTAAACCATTATCAGGAAATTTATTAAAGGGCATTACAGTAACACGTTGAATCAGTAATGAGGTGCTTCTCTGATATACATATATTTAGGCTGTGTCAATTATAGTTTCAAAAAAAATTTCCCGTACACTCAGTATTCATATTTGTGTGGTAGGAAGAAGTGATGAAAGATAAATGAAAAATATACCAAATACAGGGAGTATGATACAAGGTAATGTGATAAAATGAATAATAGGATGAAGAAAACAGTATTGAGAGACCAGGTATAAAAAGCAAAGAGGAAAGTGGAAAGCAGCCCAGCCATCAGATAAAATTAAATCACACCTGAAATAAAAAAAAAAGAATAAGGATAAATTTGTCAGATAAGAGAATGGGGCAGATAATGGCGGGAGATAATAACGAATAATAAAAATTATTTCAAATTTGCCTAATTGTAACCGGGACACTACGCCATTAGATAATTTAATCATAGCGAACTCACCCAAGCGTGGGAAAATGCCTATAAAACAATGATGATGATGAGGAGGATGATGATGATGATGATGATGATGAAGAACAAAAAAAGAATATGAAATATAAGAAGAATGTATAATAGGAATACAAAGACATTATCCTCTTAAAGCTTTAATTTATAACCATTGAAAATATGTGGTGTTCATTTGAAAGATAAAAATTAATAATAATGCAGATTCCAGCCTTAACTAGAACCATGGATACGAATAATGATACAGTGAGAGAGTTACCAAGTGAGGTTTTAGCACACATCAGCTCCGGCTCACAACAGAACATCTCGAAGCCACCAAACTACCATGGAACACTAGACCCAATAATTCTGGAATGACTGATAAATTTTGGTTGAGAAATTATCCAGAGATCCAAGGTATAAAGGCGGGAGTGAATTTACAAGCTGTCAAAATGAAGATCGAATAAGATTGATACAAAAAGAAACAAATTTTTTGGATAAGAGAAGAGTTAATGTCTCAGGGGTCTTACTCCTCTTGTAGTAAAGGTTGATAATGATCTGTAAACGTATGTGGTTACTGCTGTCTCATTCACAACATTGTTACAAGAGTAAATTTGAGAGGGTAATAGAGTAGTGGAGAACTCATAGTCTTACCTGTACGTCTATCGCATATTTTTACATTTTCGTTGTAAAGAATTATAACAGTACATTGGAATTTCCACTTAGATATAACTTATAATGGTTAGTCTGTACAAAATGGACGAAACCAATGAGTATTAAGTATTTATTATTGTGCAGTGGCTTATGTTATATACTTGTATGTTAGTTAAAGGTAACTAATTATGAGAAGTAATCCAAAAGACTAGTGATCGCCCATTAATGGTGTTTTACTTAAGATTATCAGATTATGTCAATTTATATCAGTGAGTTTTGTATGTTGAATTATTAAGAAAGAAGTCACGTCAGAAGTTTTCATAACTATACTAAGAGCCATGATTGATTCTCTGCACTTGTGTGAGTTGTAAAGTTGATAAAATGTTCTAGGTAATAATAACATAGGACATTCACAGTTTCATTCAGGGATTACTGAATTACGTGTTCCTTTACTGTAACATTATCAGGTGATTGTAATAACCCAGTAGAAATACGAGTTTTTGTATATTCTTGGGATATTCTGCAGGACTCATGGTGCCTGGCTAGCTTTATGAAGGCATTATCTGTACCCTTGTGTAAGACTCCGTTATTGATCAAGATTAAATTCAGTTGCTAAAGTTTTGAACTATAATTGAGTATTTAGAGACTACAAGTTAATGTGTATTGATTATTATTCTAAAACCTTTACTCCCTGTGGTGACGTTGGCGTACAAGTGGCAGAGTCGCAATACTAAACTTATGAATGAATGGGTCTTGTAACGATGGAGCTGATTGGTGGACAAGTTCGGCTGCTGGACAAGAGGTAATGTGAACCTTTACACTCTTTCTCCGTCGTCTGGTTACTGAAGTAACCTGGAAGCTTCTGTGCCTTTGTGTGAGATGTAGTTACCTTAAACACTTCCAAAGTCACTTTTTTTGTTTATGCAAATATGAAGAATCTCGATTAAAAAATCTACAGTATAGACAAACATATAATCATACACGAAAAAAAACTGTATAAAATTTATGTATATGTGAGAGTGAAGGAATGAATTGACTCTGAAGTCTCAAATGACCTTCATCGTCAATTTGGTATATAAATATCACCACCAAACTATACGAGTGTGTGACAGCAGAGACTTGTGCTCCCTCTGCCTCGCTGGTCCGCAGATCATTCCTGGCCGGGAGTGTGTTGGGTGTTACCACTAAGGTAAATTCCTCTCTCAGGAGATGTGGTGTTTGGGGTTCACGACTCTTAGTGTCATCCGATTGTGTAACACCGAACATTTTGTGTGATTTACCAAGGACACGTGTAGCGGCGCCAGTGTCGCTGTATGAAGAAGCTTCCTGGTGTATGAAAATCAGGAATTACACAAATTTCCTCTCTTACTTTTTATTTGTATAGCCTTATCACTTATATTGGTATTCTTCCTTATAAGAAACAATATGTGTGTAATGTTTATACCAATTTGCTCCATTGTTACAAGACTACTAAGGATTCACCAGTAAACGGTCACCAGCTTCATTTATCTTATATTTGTAGAGGTACTGGTTTAAAGGCTACTTCCTCTGTGTGATTAACTATACACAATTTAACATCATTAGGAGAAATTAAACAAAATTAAATAAAATCAAACCTTTACACACTATTACGAACCACGCCATCTATTGTGTCATGATCTAACTACCCAGCAACGCCATCTACGGACGCGACCAGAGTATGACTAGTCTTAGTCACCACTCCGGGTTTCCTTTCTCCAT
>NW_024712624.1:0-22026 GCF_018991925.1 Homarus americanus
GAAACCAGTTACCAGATGAACAACGATGCCATTGAAAAATCCGACTGCGAGAGAGATTTAGGAGTAATGATAAGTAGGGACCTTAAGCCAAGTAAACAATGTATATTTGCTCGAAACAAGGCTAATAAAGTACTTGGGTTCATACAAAGGAGTGTTGGTTACAAGACTAGCGAGGGCATCCTAAAACTATATCTTGCGCTTGTGAGACCTCACTTGGATTACGCAGTTCAATTCTGGTTACCTTATTACAGAGTACAGAGACAGGTTAAAGCATCTTAATTTGCACTCCCTCGAGAGACGTAGAGTGAGAGGCGATATGATAGAGGTATATAAATGGAAGTCAGGGCTGAACAAAGGGGACATTACAAAGGTACTCAAACTATCCAACCAAAAGCATACTCGTAACAATGGTTTTAAATTAGACAAATTTAGATTTAGGCGCGAAATAGGTAAACACTGGATTGGTAACATAGGTTGGATGCTCATATGAGCAGTAGGGGTTGGGTGTAAATGGGACTGCCCAGTATGGGCCAATAGGCCCGCTGTAGTTTCCTCCATTCTTATGTTCTTATGAGACTGTCCCCTATGTGCGAGAGGACAGAGTCGAAATTCCCTTTTCTTTTGGGGGTATAACGGTCGGTCCGCGGCCTTTCCCGACTCACTAGTTTTTACTAATGCAACAGGAGGCAGAGGACCCGAAAACCAGGACTAAAACGAAATGGGAAAAACTCACTCCTCCTCAACCCCGCTGTAACAAACACTTAATGTGCTGAGCAGGTCGAGGTGAGGTGGTGCGATGTGTACCAAGAGTGACGGTGCAGAGTGAGAGTCACCGGGCAGGACATAGGGCGCTCTGGTGCCTGGTCACGACGCTCACCACGCCACCGCCATCACACCGAGGTTCCGGGAACTGATTCATTCATATCGATTGTTAAGTACAGTGACGCTGCCAGTTACGAGATGTCCACGTCTACAGCTTGGCCATGTTTACAGTTTCATGTCTACAGCTTGGCCATGATTACAGCGTCATGTCTACAGTTTGGCCATGTTTGCAGCATCATGTCTACAGCTTGGCCATATCTACAGTTTGGCCATATCTACACAGCTTAGCCATGTCCACAGCGTCATGTCTACAGCTTGGCCATGTTCACAGCGCCTTGTCCATAGCTTGGCCATGTTCACAACCTGACCACATCTACAGCTTGGGCAAGTCCACAACCTTTCCACGTCCACAACACGGCCATATCATAGCTTGGTCATGTCTACAGCTTGGCCATATCCACAACCTAACCAAGTCCACAACTTGGCTATGTGTACAGCTTGGCCATGTCCACAACCTGACCAACTCCATAGCTTAGTCATGTCCACAACTTAGCCATATCTACAGCCTGGTCATATCTATAATCTGGCCATGTACACAACCTGACCACGTTTGCAGCTTGGCCATGTCGCCAATTAAGTCTGGCCATATGAAGAGACTGGCTGTGACTTCAGGCTGACAATGATCACATAATAATGGCTACAGTTTAGCTTCAGGTGTACATATATATTAGCCTTATTTATAGCTGCAACTTTTTTATAGCTTCGCCTTATCTATAGCTACACTTTATAGCTTCACCGTAATAGCTTCACCGTATTAATAGTTTCATCGTATTTATAGCCTCACCGTATTTATAGCCTCACCGTATTAATAGTTTCTGCATATTTAAAGCTTCACCGAATTTATAGCTTCACCGTATTTATAGCCTCACCATATTTATAGCTTCACCATATTTATAGCTTCACATTATTTATAGCTTCACCATATTTATAGCTTCACCATATTTATAGCTTCACTGTATTCATAACTACTTTATTTATAGCTTCACCGTATTTATAGTTTCACCTTATTTATAGCTTCACCGTATTTATAGCTTCACCGTATTTATAGCTTCACCGTAAGAGCTTCACCGTATTAATAGTTTCATCGTATTTATAGCCTCACCGTATTTATAGCTTCACCGTATTTATAGCTTCACCATATTTATAGCTTCCCCATATTTATAGCTTCACCATATTTATAGCTTCCCCATATTTATAGCTTCACCTTATTTATAGCTTCACTGTATTCATAGCTACCTTATTCATAGCTTCACCACATTTGTCGTGTTTAGAGTGTACACAGGCTGCCTGGGTCTATAATTAATCTGACCGTATATACAGTACTCCCTCACTAACTATAATCTGGCCGTATACACAACCCTCCCTACTAACTATAATCTGGCCGTATACACAACCCTCCCTACTAACTATAATCTGACCGTATACACAACCCTCCCTACTAACTATAATCTGGCCGTATACATCCTCTCTCCTCCCCACCCCCCACTAGCTATAATCTGGCCGTACCACATCTCAGTCCACACCGCCATACGTACAATTCTACAGCATTATCCGACTGTCAGTAGAGGTGATTATTATATGCCGTGACGGTATTGTATTTTGCTTTACGGCTACAGTAGTTAAGATGCTTATGTTTGTAAAATGAACCTAACCTAACCCCACCAGAGGTAGTGTTAAGGGTGAAATAAACTATGGGGGTCTAATCTTCATGTGATCCCTTAACACCATATAGCTTGCTCTCTTTTCCTGACATAGATTTTATAGTACCCAGATTTCATTGTTTGCCAGATCGTGTTGGTGGTGATGTTATCCTTGGACGGTAATAGCAGAGTACTGTATTTGCTTTGTGGGTACAGTACTGATGACTGTATTCGTATACCTCAACCAAATGATACCTTGTACCCTTCAACACGCAACAAACCCTCTAGTTTCAGTATTACCTCCCTATTCTCCCTTCCTATTCCCCCTTCCTATTCTCCCTTCCTATTCCCCCTTCCTAGCATAGATTTGGTATGTAAATTTGCCTACTATAACCAGGTGCTATTGTAAAGATATTATCAACTGTAGCATGTAAGGTGATTACATGATAAGATAGCATAAAACACACACACACACACACACAGCTGTTACACAAAAAAACAGGTAGGAACAGTTAAGATAAACACTTCGCCAGGAGGAGGAACGCAGCAATCATCCCATGCAGCCGTACAGGTGATGGCGTAGTGTGGAGAGAGATATAGGACATGGCAACCTGCAGGGGACACCAGAAGATGACAGCGTGTGTGTGTAATAATAATAAATAATAATAATTAACGGTTTATTGAAAAAAATTCTGCAGCCCGAAGGCTGAAAATATACACTGGACATAAATGACTTATTACATACATTGGTGGTTTAACAAAAGCCTTCATTAGAGAAAGGTAAAGGAACATACAGTGAACATACAGATTAATGTAGGTGTTGAACAGCAAACT
Organism: Homarus americanus; assembly: GCF_018991925.1. Taxonomy (NCBI): domain Eukaryota; kingdom Metazoa; phylum Arthropoda; class Malacostraca; order Decapoda; family Nephropidae; genus Homarus; species Homarus americanus. The sequence continues at coordinate 3,357 of NW_024712624.1, forward strand.
CGTAGTTTAGTAACTCCCTCCCAGATGGTGTTGGGAGGAACTCACGTGGTGTAGTAGTTCCCTCAGATGTTGTTATGAGGGACCTCACGTGGTGTAGTAATTACCTCACAGATGGTGTTATGAGGGGCCTCACGTGGTGTAGTAACTCCCTCACAGATGGTGTTATGAGGGGCCTGACGTGGTGTAGTAATTCCCTCACAGATGGTGTTATGAAGGACCTCACGTGGTGTAGTAATTCCCTCACAGATGGTGTGATGGGACTTGACGTGGTGTAGTAATTCCCTCACATACGGTGTTATGAGGGACACGTGGTGTAGTAATTCCCTCACAGATGGTGTTATATGAGTGAGGTTTGGTCCCAGGCCTTCCTATCGTAGACGGTTAACACATCGGTGGTTGTTGTTGGGTCTCGCGGGGGCCGTTATGACTGGGTACCTAGGACCTCACTGTGTGAAGGTTAACTTGGGTGCGACTGTTACTGTTGAGTTGTTCTCACTGACTTAAGCACTGTTCACCACTGTTCACCTCGGTTTAACACTGGTTCCGTTCCTTTCCTAAATGAAATTGTAACTTCTGGCGAGAACTTGTTGATATTCCGGTAGGGAGGAGGGTTCAGGGGAGGGGGTTGGTATGGGCCAACTTAACAGTTGACCTGGCTGCTCCGAGAGGAGCGCCAGGTACGTCTTGACCCTTCGATGGTCAAGGATGTAGTGTCAAGGATGTAATGTGTGTGTGTATGTGTAAATAATAATGATAATAATAATTAACGGTTTATTGGAAAAGTTCTGCAGCCCGAAGGCTGAAAATATACATTGGACAAAAATGACTTATTACATACAAAGACATGGGGTAGGTGGGTCGTTTAACAAAAGCTTTCATTAGTGAAAGGAGAAGGAATAATGATTGGACATACAAATTATTATAGTTTACAGTTGATGGCCGGGCCTGGACTGGTCATGGAGACACCAGGTGGTGTGGTGTTCACGTGGTGTAGTAACTCGTCCTCGGGTGTTGATATGAGTGACCTCACGTGTATGTGTGCGTATAGATTTATTCGTTTTGTTTATCATAGATTGCAAACGTAACTAATTTTATGGTCCTTTCGTTCCCTCTCTATAGATTTTCATAATTTTGTTTGGTCTTTATTATTATTATTGTTATTTTTATCTTTTTTTTGGGGGGGTGTCTCTCTCTCTCTCTCTCTCTCTCTCTCTCTCTCTCTCTCTCTCTCTCATCAAGATATGTATATTTGACTGAAATACTTTTAATCTCTTCATGAACTTTTATTACAATACTGAAATTATAACTTGAACGTCGTATTAGAGGTTTACATTATAAAGTGACTTATCAGAAGGAGAGAAATGACTGCACTGGACAATCCCTCGAGTGACGTCTTCAGATTCCTAGTTAAATCTCATACATTGTCTTCTCTTCAGGGAACTTCCAGTATGTATACAGTCGGGGTCAAAAGTTCGTTCCATCTCATTATGAAGCAGCATCGACCCCAAATGAGACAAAACAGTCAGTTCGGAGACTCATTCTCGCGACTCGGTTTCACCACAGGAGCGAACTTTTATCCATGACTGTATTTTCTTCATTTTTATTTTTTGATGAGAATAAAATCTTGACGTACTATTTGCATGTTTTAGCATTTATTTATTTATTTATTTATTTATTTATTTATTTTGGGGTGGGGGGGGGGGTGTATGAAGGTTTGCCATTAATTCTGGACTTAAACTTTATGATGGGAGTGCTTAAGAAAAGTATGTTACCTCAGTAGTTTTATTCTTTTGATAATTGCAGAATGTAAACACCATCATTTGAGAGCCGCTTCAGCGCTTAATGCATTGAGTGACGTCATCAGCCACTCGAGTTTGTCAAAAATTTAACCCTTTGAGTACGATCACTTAACCCTTTGAGTATGATCACTTAACCCCTGAGTACGATAACTTAACTCTTTGAGTACGATCACTTAACCCTTTCAGTATGATCACTTAACCCCTGAGTACGATAACTTAACCCTTTTAGTACGATCACTTAACCCCTGAGTACGATAACTTAACCCTTTGAGTACGATCACTTAACCCTTTGAGTATGATCACTTAACCCCTGAGTACTATAACTTGACCTCTTCAATACACTGACTTAACCCCTTGAATATTTGAGGAATAAGTCGTCATACTCAAGCGGTTAAGTCATCGTACACGTGTCGTTAAATCATCATCCTCGTGTCGTTAAACATCATACTCGTGTCGTTAAATCACCATACTCATATATTTAAGTCATCGTTATTCAAGGTGTTGAGTCATAGTACTTATGGGTTAAGTCTTCGTACTCAAGGGGTTGATGACGTCACAACAGTCATTAAGCGCTGAAGCGGCTTTCAAGGTTTGGTTAGGTTAGGTTAGGTTAGAATTACACAGAACATTATGTAATTTGCTGATGTTTTAAGCTATTGGACTTTGATTGGACTTTATTATATATAAGTAGTTAACAGTTATTTGTTTCACACAGTTATCTGGATTCTGGTAAGGCCTTTCTTTAAAGTGGTATCAACAGATGTCTTTGAGCTGGTTTTTATCCCTGAGTGTGTGTCCTTTGGAGGCACAGACGAACTTGTTGGTTGGTTGTGCTCGCTGGACGACAGGTGGAAGGCTGCCGGACACACCTGCACCAGCTCACATACTCAACCTGTAGAAGAAGTAATTGTCTTGTTGTTCTAAAGTGGATGTTTGATGTTTATAGTAGGAGTCACAGATGGTGTAAACAGAGTAACGATCAGTACAACAACAGATTTACCAAAGTATACTATTTATACACACAAAATACATATGTAAACATGTATTTTGTTAACATGTATTTTGTTACTGTGATTTCTTCTGAGATATCATAACAGTGATAAAGACCGCTTAATATTCCTGATGTTGGGATAATTGTTTGTCTTATGCGTACGGATGTTACTGCTGTCTACACACACACACACACACTCACACACACACCACATTAACAAACGTGTATATACTGTACATGGCGCGTCTTCACGATACTGTATATAGACAGGTAGCATCAAGTGTTGTGTTGCGCAGCAGAGACGACTGAGGGGTCACATGGGTCCCAGCTTTAGGTCCTGATTATAAAAGGACTTCATCGTACCTAGGACTGAGACGGATTAGAATTAAGGACCTACTAGGATCTTGGTAGGTTAGGTTAGGTTAGGTTGGAGTCTATGTGGACTGGGCCCGTTTAAGCAATCACCCACACAACCACCAGACCAGGGCCACAACAAGACCGAAAAGTGTAAAAAAAAAACAAAAAAGTTGACTCAAATATTAAAAATGTCTACACAATGACAAATATCGCCTCTTAATCATTATTTTTCGAGTCTGACCACACGATAAAACCCTCCAGCGTCTGATAAAGGTTCTCCAGATACCGCTGACAACACGATATGGCCATTTAAAACCCAGCGGGGTGGAGGGGCGGGGTAGTGACTCAATGTGGCCTGGCAGGTTTTTTTTTTTTTTTTTAACGGGGCTTAGCCCACCCAGGCACAGGTCACTGACCCACATCGGGGCCTAGAGGGCCAAAATGTAATAATAATAATAATAATAATAATAATAATAATAATAATAATAATAAAATACAAAATGAAAAAAATCAAAAGTGAGAAACAATATATGTATATTGTGTTGTCAGTAGTAAGAGAAACAATTGAGACCAATTGAGATCCTGCATTTTTTTTTTTTTACGGGGATTAGCCCACCCGGGCACAGGTCACTGACCCACATCAGGGCCCGGGGGGCGAAAATTTATTAATAATAATAATAATTCATAGTAAGTAAAATTTATAATTAAAAGTAAAACAAAATATTAATGGTAATAATAATAATAATAACAACACTGTGATAATAATACATACAAAGAAATGCAGGAATGAAAAAAATCAACAGTGAAAAATGCTATATATGTATGTTGTTTTGTCATGTAATAGAAAAAATTGAGACCCTGCAATTGTGTGTAAATGAGGCATGAAGTCAGATCAGCAACCTGGGACTTGGTGTGTAGTAGTACTGTGGGGTGAAGGAAGTCCCTCTACTCTCCCACTACCATCTCACAGACACCAAACCTAAATTAACCTAATCTAAAATAAAATGAAAATCCAGTTTGGTTTATTAAAGAAACAGTTATAGGGTAAGAGAACTCCGTATTCAACCTGTATAATTTTATTTTATCGGTCACTAAGGTGTGTCGTGTTCCCTCTCCCCCCCCCACACCCCCACACCCTGTCAGTTACTGTGACTCCCCAAAACCTCACGCTGTTGCTTGTTACTGGTACCAGGCTCTTGATAGTAATGTCAGATGCTCCTTGCTTTATTTTCATATTAATAAGGCTTATTACTCTCTCTCTCTCTCTCTCTACTACCACCACGTGATGGTCGGAATCCACAACAAATACTGGATTCTCTGTTCCTTTAATGTGTTATTCGTCTTTTCTTACTGATGTGAAGGATGTGTTGTGTTGTAGCTCCGTTATTGGTTCAGGGTCCTCATGGTATCACTCTAGTTTAATATCTGTCTCGCTTCCCATCATATAGAGTCACTCGTCACCAGCATCTTCTAACTGTCCGTCCCACCACTTAGCATCACCCATCTCCAGCCTGTTCTAACTGTCCGTCCCATCACTTAGCATCACCCATCACCAGTCTGTTCTAACTGTCCGCCCCACCACTTAGCATCACCCATCTCCAGCCTGTTCTAACTGTCCGTCCCATCACTTAGCATCACCCATCACCAGCCTGTTCTAACTGTCCGTCCCATCACTTAGCATCACCCATCACCAGCCTGTTCTAACTGTCCGTCCCATCACTTAGCATCACCCATCACCAGTCTGTTCTAACTGTCCGTCCCATCACTTAGCATCACCCATCACCAGCCTGTTCTAACTGTCCGTCCCACCACTTAGCATCACCCATCACCAGCCAGTTCTAACTGTCCGTCCCACCACTTAGCATCACCCATCACCAGCCTGTCCTAACTCCGTTTCGTAAACCACACGACGTCTGGCTCTCCTAGATGTGCTGATTGACAACGTGAAGGTATGTCAGTCAGTGTGAGTTAAGGAGAGTGACTTCTGTAGTGGGGAAGGAGTGAGTTAAGATTGAGTTTAGGCCTCAGTTCTTAATAGGCCCCGATCCATTAGGTGTGGGGCCCATTTGACGAGCCACCAATAATTTAGTAGTGCGGTAGTGAGAACGTCATCACCTCTCACAGTTGCAGCAGTAGAGACGACATAAGGGAAGTGTGTTGACATAGTCTGTCGTGTTATTCACCCAAGCGATACACCCGGGTCACACAACAATGTTTCTTATTTGATTACAGTACCCAATATTTTCGTCCCCCCCAACACATTGCCCTAACATCTATCATGGTTATTACCCTCCCACACATCCCCTTACATAAACCTCGACTACCCTCACACATCCAGTCTCCCCACATATACACTCCCCCTCACACACACACACTTCATAACTCGTAGTTAACCTGTGTAGTCACTCCTTGTCTATCTCACTAATATTACTTGTGTATTTCTTGACAACAAAGTGACCCACTCATCTCTGTTTAGTTTATATTTTCAGTTTTTTGCCTGCCATATTTTTCAATAAACCGTTAATTATTATTACTACTACACACTTCCAACGTTTCCCGACACCCACAATCTGACACTGTCCAGTTTATCCAACGTTGTTTTTACGTGTTTTTCTCTATGCGAAAAACTATAATAAATACTAAATTGCTGTTATTAATAACTTATATACTGTAATTATATGTTATGGGAGGGTAGTGTGGAGCGATGGTGAGGCGCGGTGGGGTGGTTGTGGGAACAGGGGCAGTGTAGAGGGTCGCCATCAGTAGCCAACACACACACACGTCACACATGCCAGTCACCACTACCGCCACCACCAACCACACACTAGTACACACCTTCCTCATATCGCAACACCATCATCATCTTCATCATGTCATATGTGATTACACGCGGTGCCAGCCAATCACAGTCGCCTCTTTTTATCATCTTCCTTCCTCGCCCAATCACACGCGAGAGTGGGAATGGCGCGTTTTTTATCAATCCCAAAACCCGCCCCTTTCCTGGATGTGGTGTAATTATTGGAGGCCGGCGGTAATGCGCGGCGCCCCATTGGTTGAGGCTGCAGCTGCCGGGTTATTCAGGTAATAGGAAGGTCCTTATAAAGAAGTCGGAACGTGATTTATCGGCAGGTGTGTGGGAGCCATGGGGGAGGACGTGTGTGTCTCCTCCTCCATTTAGTGAAGTTTCTCTCTCACATTGTATTATCACACCACCTGAATGATCCCCTTCACACATAACTCACCAAGTCTTGTGTTTTATTAGTTAGTGATGATGTGATAATATTTTTGAGGCGTATATGATAAGTGTGTTTGGTAGTGCATTCTAAACCTCCATTACATAAGTGGGTGTTTGGGATACTACCGTCCACCCCCTCCTTCTTCACTACCTCCCCCTATACACTCCTTCCCCTCCCTTCACCCCCTCCCCTTCTCTCCATCCCCCCTCTCACCCACCACCTCCTCATACCTTACCCTTAGCGGTGAAAAATCCCTCATTGTGGCTCCAAATCTTTTAAAATGGCAAAGAAAACCTTTTCCCATGAGGCGGACGGACGGGTGGAGCCAAAAGAGCTTTCCTGAAATTCGTTATGATTTTCTCGGCTAGTCCATCCCTCGGGCCACGGCGGTTTCTAGAGGGTTCTCTCAGGGACTCTCTCCGGTTTCTGCGAGTGTTCCCAGGGCTGAGATGTTTACAGGTCGAGACGTTTTGTGACTGTTAACTGTCTGGGAGGGAAGGAGGGGGTGACGGATGCCGAGGCTTTGTTTTGTCCCCTTCCGCCCCGACATGTCACCTGAGACCCGCCAGCCAGTTACGACAGGACTGTGTGACCATTGCTATTATCACCACCACTACTACTGCCACCACTACCACAGCTATTATCATCACTACCACCACCATTTCTGTGACTACCACCACGTATCACCACTCACCACCACGTCATCTGCACCACTTATAATCACCACTTATACTACTACTAACGTGACCACTGCTGTTATCACCACCACTACCACCACCACCACCACCAACACTGAAACTTGTTGCTGTTCGCTTTGTGACCATTCCTCTCCCCTCCCTTTCTCTGTCTTTCTTCCATCTTCTTTCACTTCTCTCCTCTTTCTCCTCCTCCTTTCTTCCTTCTCACTTTCCTCCTACTCCTTATCTTCTTCCTTCTCCTTCCTCCGCCTCTTCTTCTTCCCCTTTACGTCCCTCCTCTTCTTCCTCCTCTTCTCCTCCTCCTCCCTCCTTCCCTCCCCCCTCCCTCCTCCTCCCTCCCCCTCCTCCCCACTCCTCCTCCCCCTCCTCCCCACTCCTTCCCTCCCCACTCCTCCTTCCTCCTCCCCACCTCCTTCCCCCTCCTCCCACTCCTCCCTCCTCTCCTTCCTCCCCTCCTTCCTCTCCTCCTCCTCCCTCCCTCCTCCTCCCCTCATCCCCTCCTTCCTCCTCCCTCCCTCCTCCTCCCTCCTCCCCTTCCCTTCCCCTCCCCCCTCCCCTTCTCCTCCTCCCTCCCCCTCCTTCCCTCCTCCTCCCTCTCCTATTTTCTCCTCCTCCTCCCTCCCCTCCTCCTCCCCCTCTTCCCTCCCTCCCTCTCCTCCCCCCCTCCCCTCCTCTCCCTTCCACCCTCCTCTTCCTCCTCCTCCTCCTCCTCCTCCTCCCCTCCCTCCTCCCCTCCCCTTCATCCTCCTCACCCAGGGAGAGATGGACGAGAGATACAAGTCGTGTAATATCCGCTGAGGACGCTGCTAGTGACGTCATCATCTCAGGCCTGGCCTGGCGTGGACTTGGAGCCTATACCTATAGTCTTAGTAGCCCCATTGCTTACATTGCCCCGTAGCCCGTCCTCGACAAGCTATACCTGTAGTGGCTGTATAAGAAACGTGTAAAATACTTCAGCTATATAGTAAACGTGTTCGTATGTATAGCCTCAGTTGTGCTACACGATGAAAGACTACTAGACGATGGCAGGTCTGTGGCACCTTGGGGAGTCTAGCCAGTTACACCAAGTTACCTCCGTGAATTTCCGCCTTTATTTAGTTGTGGTCGTATTCTTTAAGACGCTAGTTGTTAACATTTAGGTGAGAATAAGTAAATATTATCAAAACAACATTGAAAAACTCATAAGTGACTTTGTAATATAATTCAGTCGAGATAATGATATAAACACGAACGTGCTGGTCAAGCTCGGAGCTGTCCAGGGGTCATCTGGCCCTCCGGGTCGAGGTTGATCGGTGTTTTTTTTCTTTTTTCTTTTAATTGTTTCAATATGTGTTAAAGTCATTACTGTGTGAACAATATAATATAAAAGACAAAGAACATTTAAATATACGTATTTAGTTTCAGGGTTTAATTAGTTATTTATTACTTACATTTATTACTATGATATTTGTTTTCGTCTCATGTGCACAGTTTAAGTCTTTACTGTTGTTTTAAGTAACTTTAGATTTAGTTGTTTTTCTCCCAAACTTATGTTGGCATTTACATTGTTTAGAATATATCATGTAACGCGTCATGATCATCCTGTGTTTATAAAGATAAGAGTAATATTCCTTAAGGTTAAGTTACTTCAACTATTCACGTGGACCTAATATGATGACCTACATGGTCACCTATGGCCAGTGTGTGTGTCCGCTAAGTAGGGGTAAAGGAATACTTTTTATTTTTATAATAATGTAAATTAATTTACACATAATAATATTACCACTGTTTCATATAAGTCGTCATTTACACTCATAAGATATTCCAATATACCTAAAGCAGGTTACGTCACGTTACGTTACGTTATGTTTTGTATGAAGCTTTTCATTTGTATGTATTACTGTAAGGAAAAAATGACAGTAAGTGTTAAATTTAATACAAATGTAAACTAAAGTGTAAAAAAATCAGAAGGAAAAATGACAATAAAAACTGGATTGTCGGCCATTAACTTGGTAACACCTTTTGTATTAACCGATACGTGATGCCTTAATGAGCCTTAAGACACTGGTGCCGTTCTCACTGTAAGGCTGCTATAATTCTCTGACGCTGTTGTACACAACCGACTTAGTTGTTCCCACGAGTGTAGAGATGAACCAATGGCCTCCAGGCTGCTGGCACGAGGAACAACATTGACAGCCATTAAAAATTTAGATTGTTTGGGCCGAAATACTTTTACTTACGAAACACTGCTAGCATGTATTGGCAAGGGCAGCCCGGAACCGTCAGGAACTCCGCCGATTGGATCCCATAGGCCACCCTTCTTCGCCAATCTCCTTAGGTGCTGAAGCAACTGAGGGTCTTCAGGACTCCGCCGAGAGGGCCAGAACAGCCGTCCTCACACCCCCAAGGAGTGATGCTAGCGAAGGTCCCGCTGGACCCCCGAGTAAGGTTGAGACTTTTCCTCTATTTCTCTTTAAGACAGAGAGGCAACACTGGCTAGTGACGCTAAGAGTATCTACTGTCATATCTTGATATATTATTACTTATTTTATAGTGGCGTCCACAACACACCGAGACTTTGGTGTTTGTTTCTGTGAGTTAAGGAGATACAGTGAGTCAACCTGAGACGTTAGTCAGCTGGTGCACAAGTTTTGAATTACGATCACAAGTACTCATATTTCATTATTTCTATTATCCTCGCTGGGTGGGAGATATAAACTAATGTTATAGTTATAATTATAGGCACCAGTAACTCATGTAATGTTATCGGTATACAGTCCCCAGTAACTTATTGACATATTCTTCACAGTTTTGTTTTTTTATGGGATTAGTCAGGTCACAGGTCAATGACCCACATCAGGGCCTGGGGGGCGAAAATATAATAATAATAATAATAATAATAATAATAATAATAATAATAATAATAATAATAATAATAATAATAATAAAAGAGAGAAACATTATATGTATGTTGTGTTGTCAAGGTAAAAGAAACAATTGTGACCTGCAATTGTGTAAAAATGAGGCAGAAAGTCAATAAGAAGTGTGACGTAGATGTTTCATATTTATATACAGTCAGCATAATGAAGTGATGATCTTCACGGCCAGGAGGAGTTGTGCTGAAAGCCCGACGGTGTGTTCAGTGTCTTCCAGGAGCAGTATGATAGTGTGTAAGTTGGTGGATGATAAAGTGGCAACACACTGTAGGAGCCTCGTGAGGGATCCTCCACGTAATAAATGGTGAGTTATTGACGTGGGTCTTGTGTGTGTGTGTGTGTGTGTGTGTTTGTGTGTGTGTGTATGTGTGTGTGTGTTTTTGTGTGTGTGACCTGTGGTGAAATGGTCAGCATCCTGCCCGAGTTCGATCCTCGGGCAGGGTGAAACTATGGGCAAGTTTCTTTACGCCATTTGCCTCTGTCTACCCAGCAGTAATTGGTACCCTGGATGTTAATCGATTTGCGGATCGTGTTCCGGGGTAATGGTTAGCCAATTCAGTTGGCGAGCTGTCCAGTGTTCTCGGACTATTCCTTGACACTGGGTCATGCAGCTCGTTAACTTAGGGTGAGGTAGTTGTGTTGGCGACAGCTTCTACACTTTAACAAATTCACGCCTAGGAGGCCCTTGGGCCGGCCATCTTCGATTTCGAGGGGCTTCCATTATTATGTGTGTGTGTGTGTGCTATATAATCCACTATGGATGTGGTAATCATTATTTTACTTGGACTGATGGATGACACGTAGGAGTGGATGTCGTCGCTCTATATGCGCCGGATGAATGTTGGAGGAGGTGACGACGGGTAGCATGAATAAGCTGGTTTACATTCTACCTTACCTATCATGCCTATGGCGACTGTATCCTGCCTACTGTTCGTATCACGGTGATAGCATGCCAGGTTCGTATAATCTAGCATGGAATGGCGTACAAATAAAGAGATGAACATTTAATATACGATATAATGGACGTTACTAGTGAGCTTTGGGTATTACAAGTGGCTGGTACAGGTCGATGGTGATAGTATAGTGAGTAACCATAATTACTGGCCCATCCACAGGTCGAGCGTAGTGTGGGTAGAGATCCTTGTGGACAGCGACTCACACAGTAGCAACTCACACACCAACACAGCATAAGACCCTTGAATACTTATCACCAGTCGTTCAGGTCATACCTCCTTTTACTCTGAATATAAGGTAACTTTTACTACTCCCACTAACGTGAAATAAATAAATTATAATTTATGTCTACTGGAGCAGTAACATGTCCACTACCCACCAGTAAAAGGACACAGCATCAATTTGGGAATATGTCTGAGGCCAACGCAGGAGTATCTGGTGATGTCCCGCACTACATGATCTTGTCAGGGCCACAGTACAGCAGCAGGCCAAGTCTCATGCTATATGTTAACAGATACAGTCCTCTGATACACTGAACACACCGTCGGGCTGTCAGTACCACTCCTCCTGGCCGTGAAGATTATCACCTCATTAGCTGCCTGTTTATAAATATTAAACTATGAAACATCTACACCACACCTCTAACCAGTGGTAATTAATGTTAATATTACTTATACCATAATGTGAAGCATCCGGCAATAAGTTACAAGGGACTACAAGCCTTATAACATTACATGAATTACTGGGGACTATATGCCTATATACCTTATATAAGTTACTTAGGACTATATAACTATAACATTAGTTTATATCTCCCACCCAGCGAGGATAAAAGAAATAATGAAATATGAGTACTTGTGATCGTAATTCAAAACTTGTGCACCAGCTGACTAACGTCTCAGGTTGACTCACTGTATCTCCTTAACTCACAGAAACAAACACCAAAGTCTCGGTGTGTTGTGGACGCCACTATAAAATAAGTAATAATATATCAAGATATGACAGTAGATACTCTTAGCGTCACTAGCCAGTGTTGCCTCTCTGTCTTAAAGAGAAATAGAGGAAAAGTCTCAACCTTACTCGGGGGTCCAGCGGGACCTTCGCTAGCATCACTCCTTGGGGGCGTGAGAACGGCTGTTCTGGCCCTCTCGGCGGAGTCCTGAAGACCCTCAGTTGCTTCAGCACCTAAGGAGATTGGCGAAGAAGGGTGGCCTATGGGATCCAATCGGGGGAGTTCCTGACGGTTCCGGGCTGCCCTTGCCAATACATGCTAGCAGTGTTTCGTAAGTAAAAGTATTTCGGCCTAAACAATCTAAATTTTTAATGGCCATCAATGTTGTTCCTCGTGCCAGCAGCCGGGCCCACGATCACTTGTTACCATCTATACCACTTACAGATTGATCATAATTTCATAATTGAAAGAAAATTAACTACTGCTACGCTTCAGGATTCACTTCCCTTAAGGATGACGTTGCATTAAGACACATAAAAATAACTACTTTGTATTATAATAATAAGCCACCTTTTATTGTCTGTTGTCACTCTTAGTTGTTAATGGCACCTGACACCTTAATAGTACAGCAGTCTGATATGATGAATTACCTGTAGGGGTCATAAATATGCCCGGCTCTACAGTGTATAGCATCATGACTTGTTTTATTAGTACATGGGATATTTCTCAATGTATATGGATAAAATTTGGAACTTGTATTATATGAACTAATGAACAAATTCTCATCTTTCAGTTTTTGTAATATAAACAATGAGATTCCTTAGACTAGGTACAGGTAAAAAATAAAATATTTTCCTCTCCTTTGGTACGATTGTATATATCAATTGAATATTTAAACGCGTTATGTTATGACTCAACATATCGTTGCTCATAAGTTATGAGCAACGATAGCTTACTGTTTCACTGACAATAATTTGAAATAAGATACAATAATTTAAAATAAGGGATTTTGAACAGCCTATTGATTACTGAACCGTGTATATCAAGTTATCTCAAGAACCTAGAGTATGGCGCCTCCCTCACTACTCTCTGAAACAGCTTCAGTAAGTAAGGCTGAAGTTCAGATGCGAACTTTCAAGAGTTCTATGTAGTATTGTACATTAAGCTGTGGTTTGCACGCACTGTCCTGTCAGGAGCCTTGAGTTTCATACACGTACACACATCAATTTTGTTTTGCTAACTATCAGTATGTAATTTCAACCTAACCTAATTATCAATGAGTTACTTAACCTAACCTAATATAACCTAAACTACTTATGCCAACCCAACATAACCTAAGAAATCGACCCAACAAAACTATCATGAAATAATTCAACCTAACCTAACCTAACCTAAGCTCATTTTTGTCTCCGGCTGAAGTATACCTGACCACCTTTATGTCGTCCCATTAGGAAGCTGATGAGTCTGTGTTATATTTGTTCCTCATTACAAAACGAAATAAATCTTTAAATAATGGTACAGCGGACGACACACACCTATTGCTGTGTTTGGTGACGCGTTGGTTAATGGTGACATGTTGGTTAATGTTGACTCGTAGGTTAATGGTGACATGTAGCATAAGAGTAAAGTGCTGGTTAATGGTGAGGTGTTGGTTAATGGTGACGTGTTGGTTTATGTTGACCTGTTAGTTAATGGTGACGTGTTAGTTAATGGCAACGCCTTGGTTAATCGTGACGAGTTGATGGTTAATGGTGACGTGCTGGCTAATGATGACGTGTTGGTTAATGGTCCCCCCACTTCATTTTGCTAAGGGTCAAGACTCGTGTTCCTGCCTCACTTCCAACCTACACCGCCTCACTCACCCCTCTGGCAGTTAACACACTCTGGTCCCACAACCCTCTGGCAGGTAACACACTCTGGTCCCGCACCCCTCTGGTAGGTAACACACTCTGGTACCACAACCCTCTGGCAGGTAGCACACACTGGTCCCACAACCCTCTGGCAGGTAACACACTCTCGTCCCGCACCCCCCTGGTATGTAACACACACTGGTCCCACAACCCTCTGGCAGGTAACACACTCTCGTCCCGCATCCCCCCTGGTAGGTAACACACTCTGGTCCCACAACGCTCTGGCAGGTAACACACTCTGGTCCCGCACCCCTCTGGTAGGTAACACACTCTGGTCCCACAACCCTCTGGCAGGTAACACACTCTGGTCCCACAACCCTCTTGGGCAGGTCACACTCTGGGCCTGCACCCTCTGGTAGGTAACACACTCTGGTCCCACAACCTCTGGCAGGTAAATACACTCTGGGCCCACAACGTCCTGGCAGGTAACACACTCTGGTCCCACAACCCTCTGGCAGGTAACACACTCTGGTCCCACAACCCTCTGGCAGGTAACACACTCTGGTCCCACAACCCTCTGGCAGGTAACACACTCTGGTCCCGCACCCCTCTGGTAGGTAATAACCCCTGCACACACTCTGGTCCCACACTGGCAGGTAACACACTCTGGTCCCGCACCCCTCTGGTAGGTAACACACTCTGGTACCACAACCCTCTGGCAGGTAGCACACTCTGGTCCCACAACCCTCTGGCAGGTAACACACTCTCGTCCCGCACCCCCCTGGTAGGTAACACACACTGGTCCAACAACCCTCTGGCAGGTAGCACACTCTGGTCCCACAACGCTCTGGCAGGTAACACACTCTGGTCCCGCACCCCTCTGGTAGGTAACACACTCTGGTCCCACAACCCTCTGGCAGGTAACACACTCTGGTCCCACAACGCTCTGGCAGGTAACACACTCTGGGCCCGCACCCCTCTGGTAGGTAACACACTCTGGTCCCACAACCCTCTGGCAGGTAAAAAAAAAATAACACTTAGTTAATATTTGTTAATGTTAGGTTAAGTTAGTTTAACTTTTCTATTTCACAATTCATTAATACCTAATATGAAGTACATGATCGCCGATGGCCAGTTAGAAGCTTAAAATAATACATAGAAGATATCGATATTAGGCAATTATCCCTGTTTAGTTTAAGCTTTTACAAATCATCAATCGATTTTGTCAAATAGAGATAACTTTTTGTTTTTATTATTACAACTTAATATTAATTCGTATATTGTAAGATTTTGTATATTTCTTTTCAGCCCTTGCTTACTGCCATATGATGTTTAATTTATACTTTAAATAGGTTAAGTTAGGTTTGGTCAGGTCAGGTTACATTTTGTATGAAGATATTCATTTATTTGTACATCCTCCTACACTCATTTTCGTCTCCTAACTTCGTCTAACAATAACGTATAAAAGTTTCTGACCTGAAATGTATCGCCAAACTCCTTTAAGTTTGTCCCTGTGAAAGTTTCTAGCGACGAGGAATAAGTTTCAGAATATATCACTCGTGGGGGTACTGGTGTAACATTAATCGGGCACTTTTTTTCTACGAGAGGCGTATAAATACTTCTGATCAGGGAAGTTATTATCAAATTTCACAGGCTTAGCGAAGTAGAAGTTTATGTACTGAAGAACTTTTGAACTTGTCAAGACGCAAGAGAGGGAGGTATGTGTGTGTGTGAGTGTGACTGTAATTTTCCTGTATGTATTTACGCATGTGCACTCATGTATATTTGAACACATGAGATTATGTAGTGTTACTCTATACACTCGGGCAATAACATCATCCAGTAAGAGCCTTCACTAAGACTCACTGTATGATAGACTTTGATCCACACACTGTATCAGCAAATGTATTTATATGTTGATCCTGGACGGCTACGAGCCACCAGCGACCCTAAATCATATGGCCATTAAAAGTGTAATTTGTACACAGTAAACAGTCTAGTAAACTTATTTGAATGGACACCAAGTTTACCGTAATCATTTGTTTGAAACCCATTGAGTAGATCAGTGCACTTACATGCCTCTAGATGGAGTGTGTGTGTTATATGTGTTTAACCCCATGTACCAGTGTTGAGTTTAATGGATCACTGTTCCTGGAATGTATTTTGTATTTACTGTAAAGCTGAAGTTTGTTTCCATACGATTAGATATTTTATTTCCTTATTCTTGATCATTCCTTTGCCAAATAAGTACATTGCGTCATCTACATAAATTGTGAAAGCTTCTGTAAACACGTTATTTTTCTATATATTTGCCTGGGATAGTATTAGCGCCAAGTTATTATTAATTTGTGTAGATGAGTACACTTTTAATATAAAAAATCCGCTGGTGCATTTATTATTTTCTTATGGCAAGAGTAAGGTACATATTTGTAACTTTGTGTATTATGTAGTTAACTATGTTTGAGGCATTAGTGCTTTACACCATGAAGTAGGTACAGCACATCATAAAACTTAAGCTTTCAGAAATTAAAAAACAAAAATAAGACCTCCTTCCCTGCTGCCTTACACATACTGTGGCTCTAACTCTCCTGTCCGTTGTGATTTTCCACCCTGTCCGACCCTCCACTGTGTCAGCTGACGTGTTCAAACAAAAGAACGTCGGTTTCCGCAGTTACAGACATCAAAATCTAACCATCTATTATTCTTCATCACTTCAAACCTCATAGTTTTCAATTCAATTAGTTTCAATGATAAATTATAATTAAACCCTTTCTGCCAAGGAGTATAATTAAATTAAAAGTATCGCAAAAGTTTCCAAACGAACACTGGCGCACAACCCTGGCGCCCACAACTTATAGCATCCACATCGATACCTTTTCCCGGGCTACCTACCTCTTCTCCCTAGCTTATATCCTCACCAGGCAGGAGTCCTCCTCTCCCTACTACACCATAACTTCATAACCCAGGTATGTAATGTATCCTCGCTGGCACCAGAATAGGAAGCCCATGTTATTCTCCGTTAACCTCACAACTTGCCCAAACTCTAGCAGTTAGTCTCAGTGCGGTTATTCGGGCGACCAGACCACACACATGCCGCCGGCCGCCCAGCACCTGCAGGGAGAGCTATAAGGGAGGGAGGCAGTGAAACTCACTCTCAGGACTCTACAACACCCCCGGGGAGAGAGGCAGAGTTTTAACCCTCACCCAGAACAGCTTACGTTTCTCCACGAATCAGATTTAGTTAGACAGCAGTAATGTGTAACACCTGGAGTTATTGTTATTATCAATTAGTTTAGAGTGTAATAACAGTAATTACAATTAACATGTATGCTTTAGAGAAACATTCTGTGTAGGACAGTGAATGAGAGTTAGAATAAACAACTATATTGTATTTTAATGATGGTGCTATATTGACGTTACCATTTGTTGAGCCTTAGGACAAAAAAAAACATTTATTCCTACTAATCTTACGTAATTCAGTACAATGATTAGTAAATTAATAGTTGCCATTGAAATCACTGTACCGACATGTTTGATTGATTGATTGAAATAGACATGTCGTAATGGTCGCACAGTTAATTATTGGTATTTGGTAATTCTTAGGAACTTATGAGTATATGTCATAATAATTTTCAATGGGATCAAAATAAGGTTTCACAA
Source organism: Homarus americanus (assembly GCF_018991925.1). Taxonomy (NCBI): domain Eukaryota; kingdom Metazoa; phylum Arthropoda; class Malacostraca; order Decapoda; family Nephropidae; genus Homarus; species Homarus americanus. Next base: position 20,769 of record NW_024712624.1, read on the forward strand.
ATATTTTAATATTCAGGCGGTAGATATCTTTTAAGAGGTCTGGGTTTGAGAGGAGTGCATGGTGGTGGTCTCAGTGGGTCTGGGTATCACAAGTTGTACGTCTGTTTGGTCCGGAATTTTAATTTATAATCATGGTAATGTAAATCCGTTGGTAGTTAGTACGTACAGTATATACCCATACTAGTTGGTAAATATTTCCGCTATTTTTTTTTTAATAACATTAAACCTCCAGCCATCCATTAACTTGAAAATAGTCATAGTTGTATAAACACGACCAAAAGAATATCCTATTTGAAGTTTAGCCACTCAAGTGCTACCTGGGCGGGCAAGTCCTTAGATGATTCATAAATGTTAAAATTGCGAAGGATCTTGATCTCAACTTTTAAAAATCTCGATCCCGGGAAAAAAAATAGATTTATTGCTCAAGTAAAGTATGAGGAGTCACCCAAGACCTTAGCCTAATTCTCTGGTAACACATAAGTAAACACACTAGAGCTATAGCCACAGTCAGGTAATAAAAATACTCTTTTTTGGGGTTACATATAATAGAAAATTGATAACGATTAGGTAAAAAAATGTTACTCTCATATTTTAAGTAAATTTACTTTTTCTACTCCTTTAGGATCAAATATATGTAAACATTCAAAGCCCGGAATAGAGGCAACCAACTGTCACCTTGTCAGTCTAAGATATCTGTTTTCAAATAGGGATTCAATTTTTGTTTTGTAAAGAAAAAATACTTATACGTTACTTAGTATTTCCTGATGAGCCCTTTAGTTTTAGGTTACATTAAAACATATAAAAAACAATTTACGGATTATATTTGATATATTCTAATAGAACTTTATCTTTGTATATTAATCTTGGTAACACGTACAGATGTTTCATGGTAGTGATAATTTTAGTCTAAGTAAAATATCACGTGAAACAGCATCTATTAAGCGATTACTCCACAATACAGATTTATCTCTACACGGTCATTATTCCCTTATCAAACTGGTGTTTTATTATGGGTACGGGTTTACTCCACCCACTAGTTAACGAGGGCATAATAAGGTTAAAAACCTATAGAAGCTCGCCTGATGCTCAGTACATTCCGTGTTGTTGTAGCTAATGGTAATAATTTAACAAGATAAAGTCACTTAAGTCCGATGACCTGAATTAATCCAAATTTAAGTGTATTTCAAATGGGAAATAATATCAGGCATCCTTAACCATGGAAATTAGAAGCTGTTTTGATGAGTAGTCCAGACCAGGT
>NW_024712625.1:0-9302 GCF_018991925.1 Homarus americanus
ACAACTACGTCCTAATGCATGAGACACACTACAACTACGTGAGAATACACGAGACGCACTACAACTACGCCAGATGCATGAGACGTACTACAACTACGTCAGAATGCATGAGACGCAGTAGGCTTATATACAGATAACCTGGAGGAGACCCTAATAACAATAATGTTGTCAGATCATATTACTGATTTTTTCCGATATGTTGGTAGCCCTGATAGCTGCCTGACGTCATCAATTAGTGTTAAAAAGTAGGCACAATATTTCCGTGTTCATGAGATATCTTTTAAGTGTACTTGGAAAGGTTCATAATAAACGGTATGTTAACAAAAACTTATAACTTATACATGTTAATGTTAGTTTCTGTCATTTATAGTGGGTTTGGTTACCAGAATCTCACTTAATTATAAAAGTAATATATCGTGTATGTCCTTATTAACTGAAATCATTGCTTTAATCTGTATATTTTAACTAATACGCGCCTGTATACTTGAAATTATTAATAGTTTCGGAGCAATATTATAGTATTGATATGTCAAAAGTAAATAGTTCGTTCCAAAATTCACGCTCGGGTGTGTGACTATGATATTACTCAAAGAAAAATTATGTCCACTAGTAATCCTTCAGATACACATAACTGGGTTAAAACATTCATATTTTTCGTAGATAAAGGTTGGCAGATAACATACTGTAATACTAGGAAAGCGTACATTAATGACAAAGTATTCTCATACAGCCACTTATTATCATTCTCGTATATATCCGATAATACTGTGGCAAGATGTAACAAAAAAAAATTAGCGAAATTAAAACCAATTCCTCTCTCCCCCCCTCCTCCACACACAAGTGCATAGGGTCACCTCAGTAACGGACGAAGAAACACACCTCAACCACAAGACCATTTTATTCCCCGACGTTTACGTGCATCCCACTCCTCAGGTGAAGCCATAAGTCCTGACCTGAGTGGGTACCTTGATGTACCGAACGCCTTGACATAACGTATATATCAAACTACGGGAACTGTTTACATATAACATAAGGTATTTTCTTAAGCACACACCTAGATAAACGAAACTGAAGGAAGGTCAATTATAATACATTTTAACACTAACTCATAACTCTGAGGAGAGGGGCTAAAAATTATAAGCTTTTCGTTCAGTGAAGGTTTTATGTGGAGGGTCGAGGTGGAGAGATGACAGACCACACAGGTCTGATGTAAAGGCTGTCATGTGTGAAGAGGTCCACACACACACACACACACACATACACATACACACACACACACACACACACACACACATACACACACAGAAATTGAAAAACAAAATTAGCCTTCAAATACCTTTTTATTACACCCTGTAACTCTCTTAATGTAAATAACCGAAATAATGTCAGGGGGATGTTTAGGGGAGGTGGTGTGACGTAAGGGGACGTAGGGGAGGGGAGGTCTCTGTGCACTGGACAGAGGATAGGGGACAGTTGCACCGCCACACTGTTGTGTTAAGTAAGAAATACTCAAGATCTGAATGCTAATACTTACCATTTGGTTGTAGTGTCATTGAGATAAATAACATAACATTATTACAGCCTGTCTGCTATAGTATGTGGACATTAGTCATGCTCTTCATGTCAACTTTGGGATAAACCTGAGCCATGACGAGATGTGCCTAGGCATGAAGAGAAATTGTATTTATGAGTGTTTTTTTGTGTACGCTACAAAAATATACTATACAATATTAATAGTGAAAATATGTGTGTAATGATCAGAGGTGATGCATTTCCCGTTACGTAAGTGAGATTTGGTAAACAAGTAGAAAATTAGGTGATTGGACAGAAATGCGGCAGGCAAGACTATTGACTTTGTCTCACAATCCTAGGCACCACGCCACCACCACACCACACTCCATAAAGCCTGGCACTATAACACCTTAGACTTTGCTTGAGGAAAATAAAGTGGTAGATTTTTTCCTTTTTCAGCATTACATTGTCACTGCAGGACAGGTATTATTTACTCCACGTTAGGTGAATGAAAAGCGTCCATACTACACTAATTATCTATGTCAACGTTGCCGGGCACATGTATGGAGACAAATTATATCATTGTGGTCCCAGGCTACTGTGTGCACCTCATGTCTCACCGAGTAACTTAGAGGCTTCAGATTCACGTTCAGATACTCGCGGGGTTCACACCTCACGGAAAGAATGGATTGACAACGCTGAGTGTACTAGTCGGAAATGTCCCCAACTGTACATAAAAAAATGAGATACTTTGGTTATATAATTAGGGACGGGATAATAACAGAAATATTAATGGGCAAAGTTGAGGGTAAGAGGGCCAGGGGAAGGCAACGACTGGGGTGGATGATGAAATTAAAACCTTGGGGGGGATTGTTAAAAACAGTCCGAGAAAGTTTAGAGTGGAGGACTGTGGTCGCCAACCCTCATATATATGGGGACGGTACACTTGATTGACTGAGGTTAGGTTCTTGATCATTTTTTTTTATTTGGTAAAAATTTATTTCCTCCGCCATTTTTGGGATGTTCTTAATTAAACTGAAGAAGTTTTCTTCTATTTGAATGTTTCCTAACTTGGCTCCTTAACCCGGGCACCCGTTCTTAAAAATTACTCCTAACATTTCTGTGATAATTAAATTAGGTTAGGTTTAATTTCGTCAGCGTTTTGCGTGTTTTACCTCACGATTTCCCTTTACCTCAAAGCCCTGCCCACTCTGTGCGATAAAAATAAAATTTTCAAGTGAAATCTCAAAGTATAAAAAAAATCGAAAAATATAAATTTCCGACGAAAATGCAATAAAGTGACCTTTTTCGAATCTTTACCAAGTAAGGTTAGGTTAGGTTCGGTTATATTAGGTAATGTTAGATTAGGTAGGTTTAGTTGGTTGGTTTAGTTTGTTTTAATGTAAGTGTATGATACTGCAGGTACCATGGTGCTAAAGACTGCGATAACACTGGTCTACAAATTTTTTTTTTTTCTGGCATGAAACCTTTTAACTGTTTTTTACTAACTTTAAGGTGCTGAATCCAAATCTGATCTCAGATTTGCTCCATCACGTAACGTGCCAGAATTTACTGAGCTACCAGAGATTGAGGATATAGACCGGAATTCACCTGTTTCTACTGATGAAGATGAAGAGACTGATCTTTTCAAGCCATCTGGTGAAGATTGTAAAAAGCCAACGTTGTTTACTCAGTCAGAATTGAATGATCTGGTCAGAGATCTAAATTTGCCAAAACAGTCTGCTGAATTGTTAGCTTCCAGGCTTCAAGAGAAACGACTCTTAAAACCTGGCACGAGTGTCTCCTTTTATCGCAACAGAGAAGAGCAACTGCGGAAGTACTTTCATTCACATGACCAGCTTGTGTTTTGTAATGATGTAGAAGGACTTCTTCTCTCCATGGGACTACCAGCATATGATAGTAAGGATTGGAGACTTTTTATTGACAGTTCTAAAAGGAGCTTGAAATGTGTTCTTCTTCATAACGGAAACAAGTATGGTTCAATTCCAATCGGACATTCTGTACAAATTAAAGAAGAATATGAAAACATTAAGACTGTTCTAGAGAGGTTGCAATACCATGCTCATGAATGGTTAATTTGTGTGGACTTGAAAATGGTAAACTTTCTATTGGGCCAGCAAGGAGGGTACACAAAATACCCCTGTTTTCTGTGCTACTGGGACAGCAGGGCTACAGCAGACCATTGGGTGAAAAAGAATTGGCCACCAAGACATAGTTTGACGCCTGGTGACAAGAATATCATTAACGATCCTCTGGTTGACAGGAAAAACATTGTCCTTCCTCCTCTGCACATAAAACTTGGTATCATGAAACAATTCGTCAAGGCTCTTGATCATAGTGGAGACTGTTTCAGATATATATGCTCAACCTTTCCAAGTCTTAGCGACGAGAAGAAAAAGGCAGGGATTTTTGATGGACCTCAAATAAGAACACTACTCAGAGATCCACACTTCCTTGCAACAATGACTGAGGCACAGGCAAGAACTTGGAATGCTTTATCTAATGTGGTGCGGAACTTCTTAGGGAACAAGAAAGCGGACAACTATCAAGAAATTGTGGAAGAGCTGCTCTTGAGTTTACAAGCACTTGGATGCAGAATGAGTATCAAGGTTCACTACTTACACAGTCACTTGGACGAGTTTCCAGAAAATCTGGGAGAAGTGAGCGAGGAGCAAGAGGAGCGCTTTCATCAAGACATTAAAGTAATGGAAGAACGTTACCAAGGTCGATGGGACTCGAACATGATGGTCCTTCTACATCATTACAAAAACAAGCTGGTCATATGAATGAAAGTACTTCCGCAGTTGCTCTTCTCTGTTGCGATAAAAGGAGACACTCGTGCCAGGTTTTAAGAGTCGTTTCTCTTGAAGCCTGGAAGCTAACAATTCAGCAGACTGTTTTGGCAAATTTAGATCTCTGACCAGATCATTCAATTCTGACTGAATAAACAACGTTGGCTTCTCACAATCTTCACCAGATGGCTTGAAAAGATCAGTCTCTTCATCTTCATCAGTAGAAACAGGTGAATTCCGGTCTATATCCTCAATCTCTGGTAGCTCAGTAAATTCTGGCACGTTACGTGATGGAACTGTCTGAGATCGAATTTGGATTCAGCACCTTAAGTTAATGTAGTTAAGGTTCATGCCAGAAAAAAAAAAAAATTTGTGAACCAGTGTTATCGCAGTCTTTAGCACCATGGTACCTGCAGTATCATACACTTACATTAAAACAAACTAAACCAACCAACTAAACCTACCTAATCTAACATTACCTAATATAACCGAACCTAACCTAACCTTACTTGGTAAAGATTCGAAAATGGTCACTTTATTGCATTTTCGTCGGAAATTTATATTTTTCGATTTTTTTTTATACTTTGAGATTTCACTTGAAAATTTTATTTTTATCGCACAGAGTGGGCAGGGCTTTGAGGTAAAGGGAAATCGTGAGGTAAAACACGCAAAACGCTGACGAAATTAAACCTAACCTAATTTAATTATCACAGAAATGTTAGGAGTAATTTTTAAGAACGGGTGCCCGGGTTAAGGAGCCAAGTTAGGAAACATTCCAATAGAAGAAAACTTCTTCAGTTTAATTAAGAACATCCAAAAATGGCGGAAGAAATAAATTTTTACCAAATAAAAAAAAATGATCAAGAACCTAACCTCAGTCAATCAAGAGTGCCGTCCCCATATATATGAGGGTTGGCGACCACAGTCCTCCACTCTAAACTTTCTCGGACTGTTTTTAACAATCCCCCAAAGTTTTAATTTCATCATCCACCCCAGTCGTTGCCTTCCCCTGGCCCTCTTACCCTCAACTTTGTCCATTAATATTTCTGTTATTATCCCCTCGTCCCTAATTATATAACCAAAGTATCTCATTTTTTTATGTACAGTTGGGGACATTTCCGACTAGTACACTCAGCGTTGTCAATCCATTCTTTCCGTGAGGTGTGAACCCCCGTGAGTATCTGAACGTGAATCTGAAGCCTCTAAGTTACTCGGTGAGACTTGAGGTGCACACAGTAGCCTGGGACCACAATGATATAATTTGTCTCCATACATGTGCCCGGCAACGTTGACATAGATAATTAGTGTAGTATGGACGCTTTTCATTCACCTAACGTGGAGTAAATAATACCTGTCCTGCAGTGACAATGTAATGCTGAAAAAGGAAAAAAATCTACCACTTTATTTATCATCAAGCAAAGTCTAAGGTGTTATAGTGCCAGGCTTTATGGAGTGTGGTGTGGTGGTGGCGTGGTGCCTAGGATTGTGAGACAAAGTCAATAGTCTTGCCTGCCGCATTTCTGTCCAATCACCTAATTTTCTACTTGTTTACCAAATCTCACTTACGTAACGGGAAATGCATCACCTCTGATCATTACACACATATTTTCACTCTTAATATTGTATAGTATATTTTTGTAGCCTACACAAAAAAACACTCATAAATACAATTTCTCTTCATGCCTAGGCACATTTCGTCATGGCTCAGGTTTATCCCAAAGTTGACATGAAGAGCATGACTAATATCCACATACTATAGCAGACAGGCTGTAATAATGTTATGTTGTTTATCTCAATGACACTACAACCAAATGGTAAGTATTAGCATTCAGATCTTGAGTATTTCTTACTTAACACAACAGTGTGGCGGTGCAACTGTCCCCTATCCTCTGTCCAGTGCACAGAGACCTCCCCTCCCCTACGTCCCCTTACGTCACACCACCTCCCCTAAACATCCCCCTGACATTATTTCGGTTATTTACATTAAGAGAGTTACAGGGTGTATTAAAAAGGTATTTGAAGGCTAATTTTGTTTTTCAATTTCTGTGTGTGCGTGTGTGTGTGTGTGTGTGTGTGTGCGTGTGTGCGTGCGTGCGTGCGTGTGTGCGTGCGTGCGTGCGTGCGTGCGTGTGCGTGCGTGCGTGCGTGCGTGCGTGCGTGCGTGCGTGTGTGGACCTCGTCACACATGACAGCCTTTACATCAGACCTGTGTGGTCTGTCATCTCTCCACCTCGACCCTCCACATAAAACCTTCACTGAACGAAAAGCTTATAATTTTTAGCCCCTCTCCTCAGAGTTATGAGTTAGTGTTAAAATGTATTATAATTGACCTTCCTTCAGTTTCGTTTATCTAGGTGTGTGCTTAAGAAAATACCTTATGTTATATGTAAACAGTTCCCGTAGTTTGATATATACGTTATGTCAAGGTGTTCGGTACATCAAGGTACCCACTCAGGTCAGGACTTATGGCTTCACCTGAGGAGTGGGATGCACGTAAACGTCGGGGAATAAAATGGTCTTGTGGTTGAGGTGTGTTTCTTCGTCCGTTACTGAGGTGACCCTATGCACTTGTGTGTGGAGGAGGGGGAGGGGGAGGAATTGGTTTTAATTTCGCTAATTTTTTTTTGTTACATCTTGCCACAGTATTATCGGATATATACGAGAATGATAATAAGTGGCTGTATGAGAATACTTTGTCAGTAATGTACGCTTTCCTAGTATTACAGTATGTTATCTGCCAACCTTTATCTACGAAAAATATGAATGTTTTAACCCAGTTATGTGTATCTGAAGGATTACTAGTGGACATAATTTTTCTTTGAGTAATAACATAGTCACACACCCAAGCGTGAATTTTGGAACGAACTATTTACTTTTGACATATCAATACTATAATATTGCTCCGAAACTATTAATAATTTCAAGTATACAGGCGCGTATTAGTTAAAATATACAGATTAAAGTAATGATTTCAGTTAATACGGACATACACGATATATTACTTTTATAATTAAGTGATTTTCTGGTAACCAAACCCACTATAAATGACAGAAACTTACATTAACATATATAAGTTATAAGTTTTTGTTAACATACCGTTTATTATGAACCTTTCCAAGTACACTTAAAAGATATCTCATGAACACGGAAATATTGTGCCTACTTTTTAACACTAATTGATGACGTCAGGCAGCTATCAGGGCTACCAACATATCGGAAAAAATCAGTAATATGATCTGACAACATTATTGTTATTAGTATTGATATATTAGGGTCTCCTCCAGGTTATCTGTATATAAGCCTACTGCGTCTCATGCATTCTGACGTAGTTGTAGTACGTCTCATGCATCTGGCGTAGTTGTAGTGCGTCTCGTGTATTCTCACGTAGTTGTAGTGTCTCATGCATTAGGACGTAGTTGTAGAGTGTCTCATGCATTAGGACGTAGTTGTAGTGTGTCTCATGTATTCTGACGTAGTTGTAGTGTGTCTCATGCATTAGGACGTAGTTGTAGTGTGTCTCATGTATTCTGACGTAGTTGTAGTGTGTCTCATGCATTAGGACGTAGTTGTAGTGTGCCCCATGCATCTGACGTAGTTGAAGTGCGTCTCATGTACTCTGATGTAGTTGTAGTGTGTCTCATGCATTCTGACGTAGTTGTAGTGTGTGTCATGCATTAGGACGTAGTTGTAGTGTGCCTCATGCATTCTGACGTAGTTGTAGTGCGTCTCATGCAACTGACGGAGTTGTAGTGCGTCTCATGCAACTGACGGAGTTGTAGTGCGTCTCATGTAGTCTGACGTAGTTGTAGTGCGTCTCATGCAACTGACGGAGTTGTAGTGCGTCTCTCATGCATTAGGACGTGGTTAGCCAGTGTGCTTCATGCATCCTGACGTAGTTGTGAGTGCGTCTCATGCAACTGACATGGTTGTAGTGCGTCTCATGCCGCAACTGACGGGTTGTGGTGCGTCTCATGCATCTGACGTGGTTGTAGTGCGTCATGCATCGACGTAGTTATGATGCGTCTCATGCATCCTGATGACGTAGTTGTGGTGCGTCTCATGCAACTGACGTGGTGTAGTGCCGTCTCATGCATCCTGTGGTTGTAGTGTGTCTCTGTGCATTAGGACATGGTTGTAGTGTGCCTCATGCATTAGGACGTAGTTGTAGTGCGTCTCATGCAACTGACGGAGTTGTAGTGTGCCTCATGCATTAGGACGTAGTTGTAGTGTGCCCCATGCAACTGACGTAGTTGTAGTGCGTCTCATGCATCTGACGGAGTTGTAGTGTGCCTCATGCATTAGGACGTAGTTGTAGTGTGTCTCATGCATCCTGACGTAGTTGTAGTGTGCCTCATGCATTAGGACGTAGTTGTAGTGTGCCCCATGCAACTGACGTAGTTGTAGTGCGACTCATGCATCTGACGTAGTTGTAGTGCGTTTCATGCATCCTGACGTAGTTGTAGTGCGTCTCATGCATCTGACGTAGTTGTAGTGTCTCATGTATTCTCACGTAGTTGTAGTGCGTCTCATGCATCTGACGTACTTGTAGTGCGTCTCATGTATTCTGACGTAGTTGTAGTGTGACTCATGCATAAGGACGTAGTTGTAGTGCGTCTCATGTATTTGACGTAGTTGTAGTGTGTCTCATGCATTAGGACGTAGTTTTAGTGCGTCTCATGCATATTGACGGAGTTTTAGTGCGTCTCATGCAACTGACGGAGTTGTAGTGCGTCTCATGCATCTGACGTAGTTGTAGTGCGTCTCATGTATTCTGACGTAGTTGTAGTGCGTCTCATGTATTCTGACGTAGTTGTAGTGCGTCTCATTTATACCTTTCGTAGTTGTAGTGTGTCTCATGTATTAGGACGTAGTTGTAGTGTGTCTCATGTATTCTCACGTAGTTGTAGTGTGTCTCATGCATAAGGACGTAGTTGTAGTGCGTCTCATGTATTTGACGTAGTTGTAGTGTGTCTCATG
>NW_024712626.1:0-12359 GCF_018991925.1 Homarus americanus
AATATTTTACTAAAAGTCGATAATCTACTTCTCGAAAAGTCGATAATCTACTTTCTCGAGTAGATAATTCATTGGAAAGTAGATAACCAACTTTCCTGAAAGTAGATTATTTCATTTCTATGATACAAATTTCCGTATTCTATGATAAGTAGACCAACCTTCCCAGAAAATAGATATTTCCATTTTGTTTACAAATTTCCTGTTTTCTATGATAATCTACTTAAAATAGGTAATATTTTATGAAAAGTCGATAATTTACTTCATCGAAATGATAATTACTTCCCGGAAAGTAGATAATCTACTTTCGGGAAAAGTAGATAACCAACTTTCCCGGAAAAAGTAGATTATTTCCCATTTTCTATGATACCAATTTCCTGTTTTCATGATAATCTAACGGAATTTAGTAATATTTTTCAAAAGTCGATAATCTACTTCCGAAAGTCGATAATTTACTTTTTCCGGAAAAGTAGATAATCTACTTTTCGAAAGTAGATAACCAACTTTCCCGGAAAGTAGATTATTTCCATTTTCTATGATACAAATTTCGTTTTCTATGATAAGTAGATAATCAACTTTCGAAGTGATATTTCCATTTTCTTGTTTACAAATTTCTGTTTTTATGATAATTCACTTCTTAAAATAGGTAATATTTTATGAAAAGTCGATAATTTACTTCATCGAAAAGTCGATAATCTACTTTCCCGGAAAGTAGATAATCAACTTCGAAAGTAGATAACCAACTTTCCCGGAAAGTAGATTATTTCCATTTTCTATGATACCAATTTCCCGTTTTCGATAATCTATTTCAGAAAATTAGGTAATATTTTACCAAAAGTCGATAATTTATTTCGAAAGATAATCTACTTTCGAAAAAGTGATAATCTACTTTTCGGGAAAGTAGATAACCAACTTTCCCGGAAAGTAGATTATTTCCTATTTCTATGATACCAATTTCCCGTTTTCTCTGATAATCTAATTCAGAAATTTAGGTAATATTTTACTAAAATTGATATCTACTTCGAAAAGTCGATAATTCTACTTTCGAAAAGTGATAATCTACTTTTCGAAAGTAGATAACCAACTTTCCCAGAAAGTAGATATTTCCCATTTTCTGTGATACAAATTTCCCGTTTTCTATGATAATCTACTTCTTAAAATAGGTATTATTTTATGAAAAATTCGATAATCTACTTCCCCGAAAAGTCGATAATCTACTTTCCCGAAAAATAGATAATCTACTTTCCGGGAAAGTAGATAACCAACTTTCCCGGAAAGTAGATTATTTCCCATTTTCTATGATACAAATTTCCCGTTTTCTATGATAATCTAATTCAGAAAATTAGGTAATATTTTCCCAAAAAGTCGATAATCCACTTCCCCGAAAAGTCGATAATCTACTTTCATGAAAAGTAGATAATCTACTTTTAGGGAAAGTAGATAACCAACTTTCCCGGAAAGTAGATTATTTCCCATTTTCTATGATACAAATTTCCCGTTTTCTATGATAAGTAGATAACCAACTTTCCCAGAAAGTAGATATTTCCCATTTTCTGTGATACAAATTTCCCGTTTTCTATGATAATCTACTTCTTAAAATAGATAATATTTTATGAAAAAGTCGATAATCTACTTCCCCGAAAAGTCGATAATCTACTTTCCCGTAAAATAGATAATCTACTTTTCGGGAAAGTAGATAACCAACTTTCCCGGAAAGTAGATTATTTCCCATTTTCCATGATACAAATTTCCCGTTTTCTATGATAATATAATTCAGAAAATTAGGTAATATTTCCCGAAAATTCGATAATCTACTTCTCGAAAAGTCGATAATCTACTTTCCTGAAAAGTAGATAATCTACTTTTCGGGAAAGTAGATTACCAACTTTCCCGGAAAGTAGATTATTTCCCATTTTCTATGATACAAATTTCCCGTTTTCTATGATAATCTACTTCTGAAAATTAGGTAATATTTCTCAAAAAGTCGATAATGTACTTCCCCAAAAAGTCGATAATCTACTTTCACGAAAAGTAGATAATCTACTTTTCGGGAAAGTAGATAACCAACTTTCCCGGAAAGTAGATTATTTCCCATTTTCTATGATACAAATTTCCCGTTTTCTATGATAAGTAGATAAACCAACTCTTCCCAGAGTAGATATTTCCCATTTTCTGATACAAATTTCCCGGTTTCTATGATAATCTACTTTTTAGAATAGGTAATATTTCATTGTGATATCTACTTCCTGAAAAGTCGATACATTTGATTTTCCGAAAAAGACACCTACTTTTCGAAGTAGATAACCAACTTTCCCGGAAAGTAGATTTTTCCCATTTTCTATGATACAAATTTCCCGTTTTCTATGATAACCTACTTCTTAAAAGTAGGTAATATTTTACCAAAACGTCGATAATCTACTTTCCCGAAAAGTAGATACTTACGATCTTTTGAGATTCCGAATTTACGATCTTCTTAATTGTTGTAAGTTCGAACTTAAGAGAAAAAAATAACTTAGGATTTTTCTAATTCTCAAAAGATCGTAAGTATCTACTTTCCGGTGACGTAGATTTTCTACTTTTCGGTTAAGTATAAAAATTGGTTCTCATCATTTTTACCTTTGGAACCCTTTTGTTTTCAACTTTTTTATTAGGATTAATAAAAAAAAGAAAAAAGTATTTTTTTTCATTTATACGACACATTAAGTCACTCTACAAACATTTATTGTAATGATTGACACCAGGTTACTGCTAGGTTAGGTTGCCCTTATGGAACTACAACCTGTGTACAGTGTCCCATGAAGGCGACCCAACCTGGGTCATGCAAGGCTACCAGTGTACCTTGGTCGACGTGCCTCGCCTCTCTATAGTAGGGGGCTCGGATAAGCCTTGGCACCCAGCCCTTGGCAGCATCACTGTCCCTGGCAGTGACAGACAGCCTTCAGTGTCATCACATAGCCCTTACTAGCTGTACACAACTAGCTACTTATAAGCCCCTAGAAGCATCATGTAGATCTGAGGGGAGAATCAATCAGCCTCCTCAGAGACACAGACAGCTCTTAAGAGCCTCACACATCCCCAAGTTGCCACAAACATCACTTATCCCCTTGAAGATACACTGCCTTGTAATTAATTTTTAAAATGTGTAACATTTGAAAAACAAAAACAAAATACAATTACAAAAGTTTGTCCAGAGGAAAAATTCATTGGTTACAAAGCAAGTTGTGAACACGTAATAAATAACTAAATGATAATTAAGGTAAATTCCTAAACTGGCATTTTTTATTTCAGTGCTGTGCCAGCTAGAGTAAAACATTGTGTTATTCAAATGAAGATGAAACTACTGTACAAAATATCGTAACTTTAACAATGTTATGACATTGTTTACTTATTTTGAACTATTTTACTCTTGCTGGCACTGGATTAAAAGATGCTACTTCAAGAATTTACTGTAATTTTCAGTTCTTATTAAATCATTACAACTTGCTTGTAACATTATGTAACAAGTTCTCTGCATTTTAAGTGAGCTGAAGTCTTCTTGGGCATTCCATTGGTGGACCACAGCAGTGACGTCACCACTAGTAGTCTACGTCAATGGTGGAACAGACCACAAGAGCAATGACGTCATCACCAGTAGTCTGCCTCATTGGTGAGACAGAAGCCCTTCACTTTACACCTCACAATCCGTCGTTCCCTCACTCCTACACATCACAGTGAGTCCTTTCCCTCACTCCTACACATCACAGCGAGACCTTCCCTCACTCCTTCACATCACAGTGAGTCCTTCCCTCACTCCTACACATCACAGCGAGACCTTCCTTCACTCCTACATATCACAGTGAGACCTTCCTTCACTCCTACACGTCACAGTGAGTCCTTCCCACACTCCTAAACACAGCACAGTGAGTCCTTCTCTCACTCCTATACATCACAATGAGTCCTCCCCTCATACTACACAACATTGCTTGTCCTTCCCTCACTCCTATAAAACACTGCAAATCCTCCTGTCACTCCTTAGTAGGTCAGTAAGTCCTCACTCCTTAGTAGGTCAGTAAGTCCTCCTTAGTAGTAGGTCAGTAAGTCCTCCTCTCACTCCTTAGTAGGTCAGTAAGTCCTCCTCTCACTCCTTAGTAGGTCAGTAAGTCCTCCTCTCACTCCTTAGTAGGTCAGTAAGTCCTCCTGTCACTCCTTAGTAGGTCAGTAAGTCCTCCTCTCACTCCTTAGTAGGTCAGTAAGTCCTCCTCTTACTCCTTAGTAGGTCAGTAAGTCCTCCTGTCAGCAGTCCTTGTCAGTAGGTCAGTAAGTCCTCCTGTCACTCCTTAGTAGGTCAGTAAGTCCTCCTCTCACTCCTTAGTAGGTCAGTAAGTCCTCCTCTCACTCCTTAGTAGGTCAGTAAGTCCTCCTCTCACTCCTTAGTAGGTCAGTAAGTCCTCCTCTTACTCCTTAGTAGGTCAGTAAGTCCTCCTCTTACTCCTTAGTAGGTCAGTAAGTCCTCCTCTCATTCATTAGGTCAGCAAGTCCTTCCCTCATTCCTACACAATACTGAAGTCCTTCCCTGATTCCTACACAATACTGAAGTCCATCCCTCATTACTACACAATACTGCATGTCCTTTCCTCAGTCCTACAGTAATCAGTAGATAAACTTTCAATACACCGTTATAATCAATTTTAGCATTTATAAAGACTTGTCGAACCAGCAGTAAATATTATACACAATACAACTTCCTGTCATGTCGGGTAGACTGACTTATTTAGGATATATTCATCTTTTTCTGTACACAGACATTAAGAGCATCAATTAACCCCCTCAGTCACAAGTGCAGCAGCTCTCTAAGAGCCTCACACATCTCCAAGTTGATATTCACAATATAGCCACAAACAGCCTCTGGTTGGGCCAGACTACCCCTGACAACCTTACATAGTCCTTAAATTCATTATACAACCACCTATGATCATCACACAGCCCTAATTAGCCAAACAGTCCGTGGCGGCGGCATATAAGCCCTGGGGGCCTCACATAGCCCCTAGGAGGGACATACTGCCTCAGAACATTTACAACAAATACAATCATTTTTTTTTACATTTTCAAAAGTTTGCCCACAGGAAAGGCTCACTGGTTACAAGTAAGATGTAAAGCTGTAATAATTACTTAATTTTACAATAAAATCTTAAACTAACATCTTGTATTTTACTGCCAGGAAAAATAAAATTTTTCTTTTGCAATTGAAGATGAAACTTAAGTCCAAAATAATTAAGTTGAACAAAATACTTCCTGATTGTCTAGTTACAAATCCACATAAAAGATTACAACAGTGTATTAGAATTTACAAGTTTCGCAACGCCACAAGTCTATATGGTCACTCCTAAACAAGTCCTTCTCTCACTCCTACACAAACCTGCAAGTCCTTCCCTCACTCCTACACAACACTACAAGTCCTTCCCTCACTCCAACACCACACGACAAGTCCTTCTCTCACTCCTACACCGCATTTACAAGTCCTTTCCTCCCTCCAACACAAAACTACAAGTCCTTCCCTCAATCCTACACAACACTACAAGTCCTTCCCTCACTAATACACAACACTACAAATCCTTCCCTCACTCCTACACCACATTATAAATCTTTCTCTCACTCCTTCACCGAATTTACAAGTCCTTCCCTCACTCCTACACCACACAAGTCTTTCCCTCACTCCTACACCACACTACAAGTCCTTCCCTCACTCCTACACCACACTACAAGTCCTTCCCTCATTCCTACACCGCATTTACAAGTCCTTCCCTCACTCCTACACCACAAGTCCTTCCCTCACTAATACACAACACTACAAGTCCTTCGCTCACTCATACACAACACTACAATTCCTTCCCTTACTCCAACACAACAAGTCCTTCTGTCACTCCTACACCACACTACAAGTCCTTCTCTCACTCCTACGCAACCCTGCAAGTCCTTCCCTCACACCTACACAACACTGCAAGTCCTTCCCTCACACCTACACAACCCTGCAAGACCTTCCCTCTCTCCTAGTCAACACTACAAGTACTCCCCTCACTTATACACAACACTACAAGTCCTTCCCTCACTCCTACACCATACTACAAGTCCTTCTCTCACTCCTAGATCACACTAAAAGTCCTTGTCTCACTCATACACCGCATTTACAAGTCCTTCCTTAACTCCTACACCACACTAAAAGTACTTCCCTCACTCCTACACAACACTGCAAGTCCTGCCCTCATTCCAAAATAATACTAGAAGTCCTTCCCTCACTCCTACACAACACTGCATGTCGTTCCCTCACTCTTACACATAACTAGAAGTCCTTCCCTCATTTCTACACAATTCTGCAGGTCCATTCCTCACTCCTGCACATCCCTGCAGGTCCTTCCCTCACTCCTACCCAATACTAGATGTCCTTCACTCATTTCTACACAACACTGCAAGTCCTTCTCTCACTTCTACACAATACCAGATGTCCTTACCTCAATCCTACACAAAACTAGACGTCCTTCCCTCGTCTACACAACCCCGCAAGTCCTTCCTTCACTCCTACACATCACTTCATGTCCTTTCCTCACTCCTACACATCACTTCATGTCCTTTCCTCACTCCTCCACATCACCGCATGTCCTTCCCTCACTCTTACATAATATTGCTTGTTCTTTCCTCACTCCTACAGTGCTACAGTATCTCTACAGTAGTCAGTAGATAAGATTGCAACACACTGTTATAATCTGTTTTAGTATTCATGTGGACGTATTTAACCAACACTTACATATATACAATACAACTTCCTGTCATGTTTGGTAGGCTGAGTTATTTAGAGAATGTTCATCCTTTAATGTCCTCTTGATCGTTTCTCTTGTCCATCTTGATGTTGCCTCGTCATCTGTACACCAAGTTATGGTCCTCATCCTCCCTGGAGTAGTATTTTCTGTTAATACCTGTGAAATTAAAATTTTATTAACTAAAAATAGTTTTTTTGTATATATTGCAGGGCGACAAGAATTAAAATCACTCTTTCTTCATACTGTTATGCCAGCACTCCTCTTTATCAAGAATTTACCACTAGTCAAGTCACACGAGTGGTCACAACAAAAAGCAGGGTAAACACTGTAATGACTCTTATATTATCTCCACCAGCTTCTCAATAATAACCCTCAGATAAACTCAAAATATAGGTATCATATTGAAGATGAATCATTAAATGCATAACTTAGCATTATAAAGTTAAGAGACCACAAACAAAGGTCAAGTAAAGGAACAATTTAAGTACAGTACAGATGACCACAGCCTAAATTAACCCAAACCCGAACCTCAGTCCTCACCATACACTAGAAAAGTACAAAAGTATACACCACTTATCTCCATATAAATACAGTATATCCTGAGTCCAGACCAATTGTACCACACTTGCACCACACACTATCAGCAGCCAGGCTCGTCTACCTCCCTGCAATAGCCGTGACCCACACAATGTGGATACCATGCCGCCAAATACCATACTAATTTACCAATTAAATGCACAACGTTAAGCTGATTTACTTATTACATACTTATTATAAATTAATATATATATATATATATATATATATATATATATATATATATATATATATATATATATATATATATATATATATATATATATATATATATATATATATATATATAAATATATATATATATATATATATATATATATATATATATATATATATATATATATATATATATATATATATATATATATATATATATACTGTATATATATATATATATACTATATATATATATATATATATATATATATATAAAAATATATATATATATATATATATATAAATATATATATATATATATATATATATATATATATATATATATATATATATATACAGTATATATATATATATTTAACAAACTGAATAATGTTTACATACGGAACATATATAAAATATGGTCACCTACTTGGAAGCAATTGCAATTACCTCTCAATCAATATATTCGATTGTGTTATAAAACTCCTCCCCAAAGATAAAACACTTGGTTTTATTTTTCAATCTGATGAATGAGATAGAGCATTTTGCTACGAGATTCTCTCACTCCTACAACATTCAAATTCATCCTCACTCTTACTATTACTACAAGTTCATCCTCACTCTACACAACACTGCAAGTCCATCCTCACTTCCCTACACACTGCAAGTCCATCCTCACTCCCCACAACATACCAAGTCCATCCAGAGCACAAAATTCTCTCACTCCTACACAACACACCAAGTCCTTCCCTCACTCCTACACAATACTATAAGTCCTTCCCCCATTTCTACACAACACTGCAAGTACTTCTCTCACTCCTACACAATACTAGAGTCCTTCCCTCACTCCAACACAACCCTGCAGGTCCTTCTTTCACTCCTACACAACAGTGCAGTCCTTCCCTCACTCCCAATACACTGCAGTCCCCTCACGCCTACACAATACTAGATGTCCTTCCCTCACTCCTACCCTGCAGGTCCTTCTTTCCTCGTACACAACAGTGCAAGTCCTTCCCTCCTCCTTCACAATACTACATGTCCTTCCGTCACTCCTACACAATACTACAAGTCCTTCCCAGACTCCTACTACACTGCAGTCCTTCCTCTCCCTACAATACTGAGTCCTTCCCTCACTCCTACATCCAAACAAAACCTTCTTTCACTCCTACACAATACTAGTAGTCCTTCCCTCCTCCTACACAACCCTGCAGGTCCTTCTTTCACTTCTACACAACAGTGCAAGTCCTTCCCTCACTCCTACACAATACTACATGTCCTTCCCTCACTCCTACACAACACCGTAAGTCCTTCCCTCCACTTATACACACAACACTGCACGTCCTTCCCTCCTCCTACACATCACTTCACGTCTTTTCCTCACTCCTACACAACACTGTATGTCCTCCCCTCACTCTTACACATAACTAGAGTCCTTCCTCATTTCACACAATTTCTGCAGGTCCTTCCCTCACTCCTACACAATACTAGATGTCCTTCCCTCATTTCTACACAACACTGCAAGTCCTTCTCTCACTTCTACAATATCAAAGTCCTTCCCTCAATCCTACACAATACTAGAGTCCTTCCCTCGTCTACAAAACCCGCTAGTCCTCCCCTCCTCCTACGCATCACTTCATGTCCTTTCCTCACTCCTACAACCTTCATGTCCTTCCCTTCTCCTACACAATACTAGTCAGCCCCCTCATCTACACAACATACCAAGCCCATCCCTCACTTCTACACAACATACCATGTCCATCCCTCACTCCTACACAACATACCAAGTCCTTCCCTCCTCCTACACAACATACCAAGCCCATCCTCACTTCTACACAACATACCATGTCCATCCCTCACTCCTACACAACATATCAAGTCCATCCCTCCTCCTACACAACATGCAAGTCCTTCCCTCACTCCTGCACAACATATCAAGTCCTTCCCCTTTACTCGACAATACTACAAGTCCATCCCTCACTCCCAAAACAACATACAGTCCATCCCTCACTCACACAACATATCAGAGTCCATCCCTCACTCCTACACAACATACCAAGTCCATCCCTCACTCCTAAACAACATACTAATTCCATCCCTCACTCTACACAACATACTAATTCCATATCCCTGCATACCAAGTCCATCCCTCACTCCTACACAACATACCAAGTCCTTCCCTCACTCTACACAACATACCAAGTCCATCCCTCCACTCCCACAATACCAAGTCCTTCCTCCTCCTACACACAACATACCAAGTCATCCTCACTCCCACACAACATACCAAGTCCTTCCCTCACTCTACACAACCTTAGTCCATCCCTCACTCCCCACAACATACCAAGTCCTTCCTTCTCCTACACAACATACCAAGTCCATCCCTCACTCCCACACAACATACAAGTCCTTCCCTCACCTCCTACACAACATACCAAGTCCATCGCTCACTCCCCACACAACATACCAAGTCCTTCCTTACTCCTACACAACATACCAAGTCCATCCCTCACTCCCACACAACATGCAGAGTCCTTCCCTCCTCCTACACAACATACCAAGTCCATCCCTCACTCCACACAACATACCAAGTCCTTCCCACTCCTAAACAACATACCAAATCCATCCCTCACTCTAAACAACATACCAAATCCATCCTCTCACACCACACAACATACCGTCCATCCCTCCTCCCACACAACATACCAAGTCCATCCCTCACTCTAAACAACATACCAAGTCCATCCCTCACTCCACACAACATACCAAGTCCTTCCCTCACTCCCACACAACATACCAAGTCCATCCCTCACTCCTACACAACATACCAGTCCATCCCTCACTCCCCACAACATACAAAGTCCTTCCCTCACTCCTAAACAACATACCAAATCCATCCCTCACTCCTACACAACATACCAAGTCCATCCCTCACTCTACACAACATACCAAGTCCATCCCTCACTCTAAACAACATACCAAGTCCATCCCTCACTCTAAACAACATACCAAGTCCTTCCCTCTCTCTAAACAACATACCAAGTCCATCCCTCACTCCTACACAACATACCAAGTCAATCCCTCACTCCTACACAACATACCAAGTCTTTCCCTCACTCCCACACAACATACCAGTCCATCCCTCACTCCTACACAACACCAAGTCTTCCCTCACTCCTAAACAACATACCAAGTCCATCCCTCACTCCTACACACAACATACCAGGTCCATCCCTCACTCCTACAACATACCAAGTCCTTCCCTCACTCCCACACAACATACAAGTCCATCCCTCATTCTAAACAACATACCAGTCCATCCCTCACTCTACACAACATACCAAGTCCATCCCTCCTCCCACACAACATACCAAGTCATCCCTCACTCCTAAACAACAAGTCCATCCCTCACTCCTACACAACATACCAAGTCCTTCCTCACCCTAACAACATACCAAGTCCTTCCCTAACTCCTAGACAATGTCCAAGTCCTTCCCTCACTCCTGCACAACATATCAAGTCCTTCCCTCACTCCTGCACAACTTATCAAGTCCTTCCCTCACTCCTGCACAACTTATCAAGTCCTTTCCTCACTCCTAAACAACATACCAAGTCCTTCCTTCACTCCTACACAACATACCAAGTCCTTCCTCACTCCTAAACAATATACCAAGTCCTTCCCTCACTCCTACACAACATACAAGTCCTTCCCTCACTCCTAAACAACATACTAAGTCTTCCCTCACTCCTACACAACATACCAAGTCCTTCCCTGCAGAGTTAATCACCATCTATTACATTGCCCTGCATAGTTTTGAGGTTTGTGTATTATTAAGCTTTCTGGGTGTATTTGCATGCTGATCTCAAAAATGTTATCCATTTTGCTCAATCAGGTCAGAATTTTGTGCTATAGCATTTTAAGCGGAATTCAGGTAAAATATTGGCATTTTCGCTCAAAATGGGGTCTTCATATTCGTTCATTAAAAACTCATCCGAGACATTGGCAAGCCTCACAGAAAAGATTTCGGTCAGTTTTAATGCCCTTACGATGCATTTAAATACACTCACGTGCTCGCTGGCCATTTAAATGTCCGCCGTGACGCAAGGAAAGAGTATATATGTCCGTGTTTTTTTCATATATTTTTCACAATTAAATTTCTTTTCATCTGGTGGTACATGGCATGTTTCCTCTGTCTGTGGGATAGTCGAGCAGACAAGCCGCACTACATGCAACGTGACTGGCCTGCAAGAAGTGGACTTACTCCAGGTTCTCACAATGTTGTTGCCCATGCTCTGGTGAATCCGCAGAACATTCTTCTTCCGCCACTGCACATCAAGCTCGGTCTGTTCAAAACTTTTGTAAAGGCACTGGACAAAAAGCCAGGCTTTCAATTTTATGAAGAAAAATTTCCAAAAGTCAGTGAGGCAAAGCTGAATGCAGGAATTTTTGATGGCCTCAGATCAGGAGCTTTTCAAAGATCCCAAGTTTGATTGCAGCATGGATTTAAATGAGGAAAGCCATGCCTTTTAAGTCTATTGTCTCCAATTTCTTGGCAACTACAGAAGTCCAGAGTATGAACGAGTTGTTGGACCTACTTCTGAGCTACAGAGTTCTTGGTGCATGCATGTCCATCAAGATGCACTTTCAGCTCCCACTTGGACTACTTTCCAGAGAACTGTGGTGATGTGAGTGAGGAACAAGGAGAACGCTTCCATCAAGATATCCGTGTAATGGAAGAGCGGTACCAGGGTCGCTGAGATCAACATGCGCCGACTACTGTTGGTGTCTGAAACAGGACGCCCCAGACGGCAATACGTGAC
>NW_024712627.1:0-6659 GCF_018991925.1 Homarus americanus
GCTTCTGAAGGGGTTAAATCATCATACAGGTAGGCTTCTCAAGGGGTTAAATCATCATATCGGTAAGCTTCTCAAGGGGTTAAATCATCATACAGGTAAGCTTCTCAAGGGGTTAAATCATCATACAGGTAGGCTTCTCAGGGGGTTAAATAACCATACAGGTAGGCTTCTCAAGGGTTAAATCATCATACAGGTAAGCTACATAAGTGGTTAAATCATCATAGAAGGTAAGCTTCTCAAGGGGTTAAATCATCATGCAGGTAAGCTTCTCAAGGGATTAAATCATCATACAGGTAAGCTTCTCAAGGGGATAAATCATCATACAGGTAAGCTTCTCAGGGGGTTAAATCATCATACAGGTAAGCTTCTCAAGGGGTTAAATCATCATACACATAAGCTTCTCAAGGGTTTAAATCATCATAGAGGTAAGCTTCTCAAGGGGTTAAATCATCATACAGGTTAGCTTCTCTAGGGGTTAAATCATCATACAGGTAGGCTTCTCAAGGGGTTAAATCATCATACAGGTAAGCTTCTCAAGGGGTTAAATCATCATACAGGTAAGCTTCTCAAGGGGATAAATCATCATACAGGTAAGCTTCTCATGGGATTAAATCATCATAAAGGTAAGCTTCTCAAGGCGTTAAATCATCATACACGTAAGGTTCTCAAGGGTTTAAATTATCATACAGATAAGCTTCTCAAGGGGTTAAATCATCAATCAGGTAGGCTTCTCAAGGGGTTAAATCATCATACAGGTAAGCTTCTCATGGGGTTAAATCATCAAACAGGTAGGATTCTCAAGGGGTTAAATCATCATACAGGTAAGCTTCTCAAGGGGTTAATTCATCATACAGGTAAGCTTAAGGGATTAAATCATTATACAGGTAAAACTACAGAGGATTAAATCATCGCTGAGTAAGCCTCAAGGGTTAAATCATCATACATGTAGAAAGCTTCTCAGGGATAAATCATCATACAGGTAAACTATAAAGGTTTCGATCATCATACAGGTAAGCTTCTCAAAGGGGTTAAATTATATCATACATATAAGCTTCTCAAGGGTTTAAATCATCCTTACAGGTAAAAGCCTTCTCAAGGATTAAATCATCATACAGAGTAGGCTTCTCAAGGTTCAAATAATCATACACCTAAGACCTCAACAGTTAAATCATCCCTTCTGGGTAGACTTCTCCAAGGGGTTAAATCTCATACTTTGAGTAAGCTTCTCAAGGGGTTAAATCATCATACAGTTAGGCTTCTGAAGGGGTTAAATTATCATACAGGTAAGCTTCTCAAGGGGTTAAATCATCATGCAGGTAGGCTACTCATGGGGTTAAATCATTATACAGGTAAGCTTCTCAAGGGGTTAAATCATCATACAGGTAAGCTTCTCAAGGTGTTAAATCATCATACAGGTAGGATTCTCATGGGGTTAAATCATCATACAGGTAAGCATCTCAAGGGGTTGGATCATCATATACAGATACAAAATACAGGAGTTAAATCATCATCCAGATAGGTTTTCAAATTAGCAAATCATCATAGGTGAAAACTATAGTGTTAAAATCATCATATACAGGTAGGAGGCTTCTCCAAGGGTTAAATCATCTATACAGGTAAAAACTACTCAAGGGAGTTAAATCATCATGCGGAGTAGGCTTCTCAAGAGGCCCAAATCATCATACAGGTAGGCTTCTCAAGGGGTTAAATCATCATACAAATTAGCTTCTCAAAGTTTTAAATCATCATACAGGTAAGCTTCTCAAGGGGTTTAATCACCATACAGGTAGGCTTCTCAAGGGGTTAAATCATCATACAGGTAAGCTTCTCAAGGGGTTAAATCATCATGCAGGTAAGCTTCTCAAGGGGTTAAATCATCATACAGGTAGGCTTCTCATGGGGTTAAATCATCATACAGGTAAGCTTCTCAAGGGATTGAATCATTATACAGGTAGGCTTCTTAAGGGGATTAAATCATCATACAGGTAAGCTTCTCAAGGGGTTAAATCATCATACAGGGAAGCTTCTCAAGGGGATAAATCATCATACAGGTAAGCTTCTCAAGGGTTTAAATCATCATACAGGTAAGCTTCTCAAGGGGTTAAATCATCATACACGTAAGCTTCTCAGGGGTTTAAATCATCATGCAGGTAAGCTTCTCAAGGGGTTAAATCATCATACAGGTAGGCTTCTCAAGGGGTTAAATCATCATACACGTAAGCTTCTCAAGGGGTTAAATCATCATACAGGTAGACTTCTCGAAGTTAAATCATCAACCTGAGTAGGTTTCTCAAGGGATTAAATCATCCATACAGGTAAGGCTTCTCAAGGGGTTAAATCATCATACAAGTAAGCTTCTCAAGGGGTTAAATCATCATACAGTTAGGCTTCTGAAGGGGTTAAATCATCATACAGGTAAGCTTCTCAAGAGGTTAAATCATCATGCAGGTTGGCTACTGAAGGGGTTAAATCATCATACAGGTAAGCTTCTCAAGGGGTTAAATCATCATACAGGTAATCTTCTCATGGCGTTAAATCATCATACAGGTAAGCTTTTCAAGTGGTTAAATCATCTTACAGGTAGGCTTCTCAAGGGGATAAATCATCATACAGGTAAGCTTCTCAAGGGGTTAAATCATCATACAGGTAGGATTCTCATGGGGTTAAATCATCATACAGGTAAGCGTCTCAAGGGGTTGGATCATCATACAGGTAAGCTTCTGAAGGGGTTAAATCATCATCCAGGTAGGCTTTTCAAGGGCTTAAATCATCATACAGGTAAGATTCTCAAGGGGTTCAATCATCATACAGGTAGGCTTCTCAAGGGTTTAAATCATCATACAGGTAAGCTTCTCAAGGGGTTAAATCATCATGCAGGTAGACTTCTCAAGGGCTTAAATCCTCATACAGGTAGGCTTCTCAAGGGGTTAAATCATCATACAGGTAAGCTTCTCAAGGGGTTAAATCATCATACAGGTAGGCTTCTCAAGGGGTTAAATCATGATACAGGTAGGCTTCTCAAGGGGTTAAATCATCATACAGGTAGGCTTCTCAAGGGGTTAAATCATCATACAGGTAAGCTTCTCAAGGGATTAATTCATTATACAGGTAGGCTTCTGAAGGGGATTAAATCATCATACAGGTAAGCTTCTCAAGGGGTTAAATCATCATACACGTAAGCTTCTCAAGGGTTTAAATCATCATACAGGTAAGCTTCTCAAGAGGTTAAATCATCATACAGGTAGGCTTCTCAAGGGGTTAAATCATCATACACGTAAGCTTCTCAAGGGGTTAATTCATCATACAGGTAGACTTCTCAAGGGGTTAAATCATCATACAGGTAGGTTTCTCAAGGGATTAAATCATCATACAGGTAGGCTTCTCAAGGGGTTAAATCATCATACAAATAAGCTTCTCAAGGGGTTAAATCGTCATACAGTTAGGCTTCTGAAGGGGTTAAATAATCATACAGGTAAGCTTCTCAAGGGGTTAAATCATCATGCAGGTAGGCTACTCAAGGGGTTAAATCATCATACAGGTAAGCTTCTCATGGCGTTAAATCATCATACAGGTAAGCTTTTCAAGTGGTTAAATCATCTTACAGGTAGGCTTCTCAAGGGGATAAATCATCATACAGGTAAGCTTCTCAAGGGGTTAAATCATCATACAGGTAGAAGCTATAAGGGTTAGAAATCATCATACAAGTAAGCTTCTCAAGGGGTTAAATCATCATACAGTTAGGCTTCTGAAGGGGTTAAATCATCATACAGGTAAGCTTCTCAAGGGGTTAAATCATCATGCAGGTAGGCTACTCAAGGGGTTAAATCATCATACAGGTAAGCTTCTCAAGGGGTTAAATCATCATACAGGTAAGCTTCTCATGGCGTTAAATCATCATACAGGTAAGCTTTTCAAGTGGTTAAATAATCTTACAGGTAGGCTTCTCAAGGGGATAAATCATCATACAGGTAAGCTTCTCAAGGGGTTAAATCAACATACAGGTAGGATTCTCATGGGGTTAAATCATCATACAGGTAAGCATCTCAAGGGGTTGGATCATCATACAGGTTGGCTTCTCAAGGGGTTAAATCATCATACAGGTAAGCTTCCCAAGGGATTAAATCATCATACAGGTAGGCTTCTGAAGGGGATTAAATCATCATACAGGTAGGCTTCTCAAGGGGTTAAATCATCATGCAGGTAGGCTTCTCAAGGGGTTAAATCATCATACAGGTAAGCTTCTCAAGGGGTTAAATCATCATACAGGTAGGATTCTCAAGGGGTTAAATCATCATACAGGTAGGCTTCTCAAGGTGTTAATTCATCAAACAGGTAGGCTTCTCAAGGGATTAAATCATCATACAGGTAAGCTTCTGAAGGGGGTTAAATCATCATACAGGTAAGCTTCTCAAGGGGTTAAATCATCATACAAGTAAGCTTCTCACGGGGGTAAATCATCATACAGGTAAGCTTCTCAAGGGGTTAAATCATCATACAGGTAAGCTTCTCAAGGGGTTAAATCATCATACACGTAAGCTTCTCAAGGGTTCAAATCATCATACAGGTAAGCTTCTCAAGAGGTTAAATCATCATACAGGTAGGCTTCTCAAGGGGATAAATCTTCATACAGGTAAGCTTCTCAAGGGGTTAAATCATCATACAGGTAAGCTTCTCAAGGGGTTAAATCATCATACACGTAAGCCTCTCAAGGGTTTAAATCATCATACAGGTAAGCTTCTCAAGAGGTTAATTCATCATACAGGTAGGCTTCTCAAGGGGTTAAATCATCATACACGTAAGCTTCTCAAGGGGTTGGATCATCATACAGGTAAGCTTCTCAAGGGTTAACCATCATACAGGTAAGCTTTCAGCTAAATCATCATACAGGTAGGCTTCTCAAGGGGTTAAATCATCATACATGTAAGCTTCTCAAGGGGTTAAATCATCATACAGGTAAGCTTCTCAAGGGGTTAAATCATCATACACATAAGCTTCTCAAGGGTTTAAATCATCATACAGGTAAGCTTCTCAAGAGGTTAAATCATCATACAGGTAGGCTTCTCAAGGAGTTAAGTCATCATACACGTAAGCTTCTCAAGGGGTTAAATCATCATACAGGTAGACTTCTCAAGTGGTTAAATCATCATACAGGTAGGTTTCTCAAAGGATTAAATCATCATACAGATAGGCTTCTCAAGGGGTTAAATCATCATACAAGTAAGCTTCTCAACGGGTTAAATCATCATACAGTTAGGCTTCTCAAGGGGTTAAATCATCATACAGGTAAGCTTTCAAGGATAAATCATCACAGGTAAGCTTCTGGGGTTAACCATCATAGCGTAAGTCATAAGTTAAATCATACAGTGCTTCAAGGATAAATTATCATACAGATAAGCTTCTCAAGGGGTTAAATCATCAATCAGGTAGGCTTCTCAAGGGGTTAAATCATCATACAGGTAAGCTTCTCATGGGGTTAAATCATCAAACAGGTAGGATTCTCAAGGGGTTAAATCATCATACAGGTAAGCTTCTCAAGGGGTTAATTCATCATACAGGTAAGCTTCTCAAGGGATTAAATCATTATACAGGTAGGCTTCTGAAGGGGATTAAATCATCATACAGGTAAGCTTCTCAAGGGGTTAAATCATCATCCAGGTAAGCTTCTCAAGGGGATAAATCATCATACAGGTAAGCTTCTCAAGGGGTTAAATCATCATACAGGTAAGCTTCTCAAGGGGTTAAATCATCATACACGTAAGCTTCTCAAGGGTTTAAATCATCATACAGGTAATCTTCTCAAGAGGTTAAATCATCATACAGGTAGGCTTCTCAAGGGGTTAAATAATCATACACGTAAGCTTCTCAAGGGGTTAAATCATCATACAGGTAGACTTCTCAAGGGGTTAAATCATCATACCGGTAGGTTTCTCAAGGGATTAAATCATCATACAGGTAGGCTTCTCAAGGGGTAAATCATCATACAAGTAAGCTTCTCAAGGGGTTAAATCATCATACAGTTAGGCTTCTGAAGGGGTTAAATCATCATACAGGTAAGCTTCTCAAGGGGTTAAATCATCATGCAGGTAGGCTACTCAAGAGGTTAAATCATCATACAGGTAAGCTTCTCAAGGGGTTAAATTATCATACAGGTAAGCTTCTCAAGGGGTTAAATCATCATACAGGTAGGATTCTCATGGGGTTAAATCATCATACAGATAAGCATCTCAAGGGGTTGGATCATCATACAGGTAAGCTTCTAAAGGGGTTAAATCATCATCCAGGTAGGTTTTTCAAGGGCTTAAATCATCATACAGGTAAGCTTCTCAAGGGGTTAAATCATCATACAGGTAGGCTTCTCAAGGGGTTAAATCATCATACAGGTTAGCTTCTCAAGGAGTTAAATCATCATACAGGTAGACTTCTCAAGGGGTTAAATCATCATACAGGTAAGCTTCTCAAGGGGTTAAATCATCATTCAGGTAAGCTTCTCAAGGGGTTAAATCATCATACAGGTAGGTTTCTCAAGGGGTTAAATCATCATACAGGTAAGCTTCTCAAGGGGTTTAATCATCATACAGGTAGGCTTCTCAAGGGGTTAAATCATCATGCAGGTAAGCTTCTAAAGGGGTTAAATCATCATACAGGTAGGCTTCTCAAGG
>NW_024712628.1:0-2260 GCF_018991925.1 Homarus americanus
AATGGACATAGATTCTTTGGAGAGAGTACAAAGAAGAATGACAAAAATGATCCATAATATTAGAAACCTTCCATATGAAGAAAGACTGAAAAGCTTATGCTTGCATTCATTAGAGAGGCGTAGAGTTAGGGGAGATATGATAGAGGTGTTCAAGTGGGTAAGTGGGATTAACAAGGGTAAAATGGAAGATGTTCTGAAGCTCAGTAATAACGAAATAACTAGAACAAATGGCTTTAAATTAGATAAATTCCGATTCAGAAAGGATATAGGCAAGCACTGGTTTGGTAATAGAGTTGTGGATATGTGGAATAGGCTACCGAGTGCTATAGTAGGATCGGGGACGCTAGGGAGCTTCAAGACGAAGTTGGATAGGCACATGGAAGTGCTGGGATGGGTGTGAAAGGGATCTGCCCTGTATGGGCCAGTCGGCCCCCTGCAGTATCCCACTTTCTTATGTTCTTATGTTCTAAAGAAATAGCCCAAGTTTGAATGTAAATGGAAGTGTTTATTATATTCCATGTAGCAAATGTAATTGTAATTATGTAGGACAGACAGGAAAAACACTGCAGCTCAGAATCAAACAACATAAGTATAATATCAGAACAGTATCTGAAAGCAGTGCCTTGTTCGTTCATGTTAGGAATAATAATCATCCCATTGCTTGGGAAAAAAGCTTAGAAGTATTTAAATCATCTTGTGTCACAGAAAGACTTCTGGTTGAAGCTAGTTTGATTAAGGAATTAAAATCAATAAACCTTAGTGATGGTCAGTTCAAAACTGATAATATGTTACATAAATTTATTTGTCAGTGGCCCAAGGTTAAAAATGCTTTGAAAACCTTTGATCTAGATGTATGATAGTTATTTAGTGGGTCCCTTATTTTTGACCTGACCTGACTAGTCACGTCACCCCCCTTCTCTTAAGCTCCTCTACGTGTGTGTTGGTGTGGGGATTAGTGGATGACATCATTATGACCTGACCTCATGTTTTTAAGGTCACCCTGTATATTTAAGCCTCTCTCTGTCCATGTAATCCAGTTGCCTCTGAAGATGTCTTGAATAAAGACGAAAGCTAAGGTGCTCCGTTGTTTCCCTTTTCCCGATATATATATATATATATATATATATATATATATATATATATATATATATATATATATATATATATATATATATATATATATATATATATATATATAT
Organism: Homarus americanus; assembly: GCF_018991925.1. Lineage (NCBI taxonomy): Eukaryota > Metazoa > Arthropoda > Malacostraca > Decapoda > Nephropidae > Homarus > Homarus americanus. The sequence goes on from NW_024712628.1 coordinate 1,200, forward strand.
ATATATATATATATATATATATATATATATATATATATATATATATATATATATATGCATATATATATATATATATATACATATATATATATATATATATATATATATATATATATATATATATATATATATATATATATATATATATATATATATATATATATATATATATATATATACATATATATATACTGTATATATATACTGTATATATATATATATATATATATATATATATATATATATATATTGTCACGTGCCTGTGGCGCTTGAGATCTCGCATAGCTTGAGGCATCTGTTCACGCTTCCATTTCACACCAGCTACTATTAATTTGTTAATTGTACTTATTATATTATTATTGTTCTTAGCTACTTAGGTTAATTGTATATTTATGTATGTAATTTATATGCATCATTGTCTTACTCTGTTAAGTCAACTCAAGAGTAATATTAATTAATTATATAAAATATCCAGTAGCGAAAAATCCGTGGCTTAGGTTAGACGTGTCTATTCGTTCTCTAGCCTTGACCTTTGTCTAAGTGCTTTATCAAGTCTTCTGCAATGCCCTAGGGGTATCAGGTATTAGTGACACGTTTAGTTAGGCCTAGGAAGGGATCCTGGTGGTAAGGTATCTCCTGTTTGGTAGGGATAATCATTTTGTATTGATTGTTGTATATATATATTTCGTATGTCTTGTGTAATATAGTAATGTTAAGTAATATTTGTTTGGTCTAACTCCTTACAGTATAGTTTCGCCCTTCCGGCATCACTCTTATTTTATTATACAATTACTTATTCACTTAAATTCATGTTTGCTAATCATTACTCCCTTTAAAACATAAATTGAATTAATTAATTATCTTCCATTTTGTAATTCACTTATTTCAACTGTTCTTACTTTTTCAAGTACATTTAGTTGAGTAGGTATTTGGTGGAGATAATTATTGCCGTGTTCCCTGTTTGTACCTTTATTTGTTAATAACTTGGGGTAGGATTCACTCCCCAAGTATAAAGAGTAGTGGGATCGCGACAATATATATATATATATATACATATACCC
>NW_024712629.1:0-21886 GCF_018991925.1 Homarus americanus
CCAGTGTTCACAATGCCTTTGTAAATGAGTTAACAAGGAAGTTTACACAGTCGTGAAATATATTACTGAATCAAAACATTGTTGAACGTGGAATGGCTCTTAGATAAAGGTGTTTAAACCTCTGGGATAAAACTAAGACAATAATTTTCTCAGGGGAGACGCATTGTAACCCGGACATAAACTTTAATGGAGGTCTGCATGGCTTATGTTATAGATTTACTTATGGACAAACTTTGCGAGTAATATGTTTACAATTCTTGTATACTAACAGCGTCAATTTTTGTGAGAATATTTCCCACACAACAAACTCTATAGTAATTAGAAACATGCCTGAATATAAAGCAGCTTTTTCCTCTCTCATCGCTTTACAAACAACGAAGAAACAGACAACTGCTAATAGACACTACTAAAGTCCATTACATTTCACTACTTAATGGTTAATGTAATATTTTAATACATTTTGACTTAATATCACGCTGTCCTTTCATCAACACGTTTATACTTCTTGATTCTCGAAACTCTTATTATCATTTGTTAATAATTTCTTCATTTTTGTTGCCATGGTTTCTCTTTCCTCACTTCTCCCTTCCACCCTCTGATCTGTGACGACTCTCTCTCTCTCTCTCCACATGATAACACCAGTATTCTCATAAAAACATATTGTATTCCCGGATCATATCGTTCAATAAACATGTATCTGGCTTGTGTAAACAATAAAAAATTAAAGTTTTAAAGGGAATGTTTTTTTCGCGTTTGTATAATGCAAATTTCTTGTTTTCAATTTCTAGTTAAGCGCGCACTGTCCAGGAAATTTTAGTATAAAACATTTTATGTTTGAAATGTAGATGACACTCTGTGTTAACGCTCATGGGAGCGTTATTGGTTCCTGCTGGATAATAAGACCTTTGTCGTTGACGCGATGAGTATAATTCGGTCAAAACCTGTTAAAGAACAATTCATATACTGTATAACAAATGCTGGTATATCAGGACACACAGTATGAATAGTACGATCAATATACAGCACATAACCTATTAACCTCTTAAACATAACTCACAAGTTACAACTGTTGATACATCAGGACACAGTTTGTATAATATGATCAATATACAGTACATAAATATACTTATTAAAGTTATTTAGAGTTTTTTAGAGGATTTAATAGTTCACACTCACGTTTTGGGGTCTAGGGTTTGACCAACGAGAACAAATATAATATCCTCTTGGTATATGTTGGTCGAACGAAAGATGTTGTCTCTACGGTAGGAGGCGATAGACTATCCCTCAGGCAGTCATACAGCTGCGTGGCCGTCGCTCATTTAAACACCTCAGCAAATTCGTTGTCAACACTATGTCTCTCCTCTCACCCTCTCTCTCTCTCTCTCTCGTCTAGTTTATCTTACTGTGGCTATACCTCTCTTTCTCTGTCTCTTCTAGTTTATCTTATTGTGGCGGTAACACTATGCATTACAAGAGTGAGGAAGAATACTTATCATAAGTTGTGTTGGTCGCTGGCAGAGTACACACCTGTGGCCACGTCAACAAAGAACCTACAGTACAGAGTAATTTAGTTTTGTTGTTGAATGTATCTTAGTAATTATCATCCAGCTACCCATTGCATCTCGAACTCGACCAGGTAAAAAATCAAGCAAATAATGTTTATGAAAATTGGTAAAATATTAGAATAAAGATCATATTCACTCCAAAAAAATTAATTATCGGTAAAAAATCTAGCCATACCACAAGCAGGCTGACACGACACGACACGACACGACACGACACAAGGCGACTCATGTTTTTACAGGTAATCTATAACTAGGACACAAATGCTCTACAAGTTTATTCAGCACACAGGGGCTTTAACATAAATCTTACTTATGGAGAATAAATTGTTTACACTACAGTCTGCACCGAGTCTTCTACCAGTCCATTATCTATAATAATCAACCTTACCATCAGCCTTATACTCTCTAAGAAGTCTTCTGATAGCAGTTAGGATTATACAGTCTCCCAGTAACTTTTGAGAGAGAGAGAGAGAGAGAGAGAGAGAGAGAGGGGGGAATCCTCTCTCTTCCGTAAAACTTGAAAAAGACTAAAAATTCATCCTGTACCCCAGGAGAAAATCTCTCTCTGGTTCCTTCCTTCCTCGCGGGTAATATTGGGCAACACTTCCCCTTGTGATGGTGGAGGAGGGACTAATGGAGCTGCGGATAGAGGCAAGAGTCTGCAAAAATGAGGGACAGATCTGGATCATGTGTGTGTGTATGTGTGTGTGTGTGTGTGTGTTAGTGTTATGAGTCATGATGATACCTTTAGTAGTCAATATGGAAGAGGTGAATGGGAGAGAGGGGCCGTGATTGTGATGGAATGGAATTATATTTTCCTTTTATCTATTTTTCTTCTACTTTATTTTGTTTTTCGTTTCTCGTATATTTTATTCACTACTCTTGTTGCCGATAAAGAAACTGTCAAACTGTATTAAATAATTCCACATGTAAACACTAATATTTAATAGAAGGTTGAACTGAGGGACGCCTGATTATTAAAAAAATCTTGGAGGTTAGCGCATCAACATCCACTGGTCGCCTGGGTCCTAAGTTCTAATTAATGCCAACATAACCTAGCTCAACTTAACCTGTATACTAGCACTGTGGTTAGGTTAGACTCGGGCCTATTAGGACTTAAACCCATTTGACTGCAAACACCACATGTAATGTTTATTGCTACTCATAATAAAAATGGTAAGGCCCTGAAAGCTGCATATTTTTCCAGTATGAAAAACATATTCTAACCACCCCGGAGACACTAAGTGCTTATATACAGCTATTCTCTTGAAATTCTGCCTGGGTATAACCACAAGCTGTTAAGTAAGCTTCATGTTTAAGATAGATCTTGAAAATATAAGGATTCAAGCTCTTAATATGCATACAAAACTTATAATGAACACAGGATGAGAAAGAAAGTTTGATTGCTTAGATAAATTTACACTGGGCTCTTGTATAGGAAGTGATCCTCTCATACGCCTACACAGTGTACTAGTGTTATGAGGGCTGAGGTGTAGTGCTGGGTGAGGAAAGGTGTGGTGGTGTATGAGATAGGTGTAGTGCTGGGTGAGGCAAGGTGTAGGGGTGGATGAGGAAGGTGTAGTGCTGGGTGAGGAAAGGTGTGGTGGTGTATGAGATAGGTGTAGTGCTGGGTGAGGCAAGGTGGTGGATGATGAAGGTGAAAAGGTGAGGAAAGGTGTGGTGGGAAAAGGAGATAGGTGTAGTGCTGGGTGAGGCAAGGTGTGGGGTGGATGAGGGAAGGTGTAGTGCTGGGTGGAGGCAAGGTGTAGGGGTGGATGAGGAAGGTGTAGTGCTGGCTGAGGCAAGGTGTGGGGGTGGATGATGAAGGTGTAGTGCTGGGTGAGGAAAGGTGTGGTGGTGTATGAGATAGGTGTAGTGCTGGTTGAGGCAAGGTGTAGGGGTGGATGAGGAAGGTGTTGTGCTGGGTGAGGCAAGGTGTAGGGGTGGATGAGGAAGGTGTAGTGCTGGGTGAGGCAAGGTGTAGGGGTGGATGAGGAAGGTGTAGTGCTGGGTGAGGAAAGGTGTGGTGGTGTATGAGATAGGTGTAGTGCTGGGTGAGGCAAGGTGTAGGGGTGGAAGAGGAAGGTGAAAGGTGAGGCAAGGTGTAGGGGTGATGAGGAAGGTAAAAGGTGAGGCAAGGAAGGTGTAGGGGGGTGGATGAGGAAGGTGTAGTACAGTGTGAGGAAGGTGTAGGGGTGGATGAGGAAGGTGAAAGGCGTGAGGAAGGTGTAGGGGTGAATGAGGAAGGTGTAGAGGTGGGTGAGGAAGGTAGTGCTGGGGTGAGGAAGGTGTAGTGGTGATGAGAATGTGTAGTGGTGGATGAGGAAGGTGTAGGCTGGTGAGGAAGGTGTAGCGCTGGGTGAGGAAGGTGTAGTGCTGCGTGGAGGATGGTAGGGGTGAATGAGGAAGGTAGAAAAGGTGAGTGAAGGTGAGAAGGTGTAAGAGGTGGGTGAGAAGGAGTGTAATTCAACAAGAATTGAGAGGAGAAGGTGTAGTGGTGGATGAGGAATGTGTAGTGGTGGATGAGGAAGGTGTAGCGCTGGGTGAGGAAGGTGTAGCGCTGGGTGAGGAAGGTGTAGTGCTGCGTGAGGATGGTGTAGGGGTGAATGAGGAAGGTGTAGTGCTGCGTGAGGAAGGTGTAGTGCTGCGTGAGGAAGGTGTAGAGGTGGGTGAGGAAGGTGTAGTGCTGGGTGAGGAAGGTGTAGTGGTGGATGAGGAATGTGTAGTGGTGGATGAGGAAGGTGTAGCGCTGGGTGAGGAAGGTGGAGGGGTGGATGAGGAAGGTGTAGTGATGGGTGAGGAAGGTGTAGGGGGTGGATGAGGAAGGTGTAGTGCTGGGTGACTGTGCATACTGCATGAAATATGACCTATAATGTTGTTAACACTGAACAAACTGAAAAAGACTTAAAAGAATAATATTTCTTTTTTTGTAACCCACCTTTTTACACATCACTTTAGCTCGTGTTGTTATACAATACTGTTGTTAGGGTAATGTTTTAATATTTGCAAGACGAATGTGAATTTGTTGCCATCCGGTATAACTTACTGTACACTCCCATACTTAGTGTACATTATGTAAGAGAAAATAAACAGTTATAAACAGTAAGATAAACAATAAAAGTAAAAGTAAATTGTCCTTTTACAGATAAAGTTTACTGCAACACGAGGCAACTTCACTCAGCTGATCGTACGCGGGTGGACGGTGAGGCGAAGGAGTTCTTCTCTGGCTGGTTCACACGGGGATGATGATTACTGCCTTCCTGTGTATCGTCTGCTCTGCCTCCTCCTTATTTCCACTTTCACGGGTATTGTTTTTTCTTTCTGTTTTCGATTTTGTTTTATTATTTGTATTTTTAACTAAATATTTTCCAGATATTTTGGTTATCTAATACTTTCAAATATGTGAAATTTGGATATATGAGATAGCGCTGAGACAAGGGCGTTGAGGCCGATGTAACCCGTATATAGGGTCACAGTTAGCCATGACTAGTTCTCCATAATGCCCACACACCCATAGTACCCACACACTATCCACACACTACCCACACACTCACACAAGGAGATACAGTGAAATAAACTGCTGTACCTAAATATTATGTAACTCAAAATATATTCCCAAAACAGCACGTTTACAGTTGAAAATAATAAAAGCATAAATAATACAAACAAAATCAATTAATATGTTTTTTATTATTTTTAAATATCAGAAATGTTGGGTCAACGCTTCTTGTTGTTCTTTGTCTTTTTCCCAGTGAAGATGTAGTCTCCCCATGGCAGGTACTGGTCCTTTTGTACATGGCAGAAAGTGGTAGTTTCCTTCTTCTTCTTGTTGTTTTGAGGTTTAGTGTGCTTTGTGGTCTGCAGTTTGTTAGATCGGGGCCCTTCTCCTTCACCTGGCAAGGCTTCACCTCAACCTTTGAAACTTTTGTTACAGTGCGTCGGAACACCATTGTGATTTACTGACACTAACAGCTCTCTCACTGAGGTCAAATCAAAATTTGACCATACAGAAAGAATTACGGTTTAATAAGGTTGGAATTTAAAGAAATTTACAACAAAATGAAGCTCTGTTTATCACTATAGTGTTGAGGACTGGTGTTTGTAGAGATGATGGATGGTGTTAAAATATGTAGTGATGATGGATGGTGTTATATGTAGTGATGAAGGCTGGCATTATATGTAGTAATGATGGATGGTGTTATAGGTAGTGATGATAGGAGGGTAATATATGTAGTGATGATGGATGGTGTTATATATAGTGATGATGCATGATGATATATGTAGTGATGATGGTTGGTGTTATATGTAGTGATGCTGGATGGTGTTATATGTAGTGATGATGGATAGAGTTATATGTAGTGATGATGGATGATGTTATATGTAGTGATGATGGGTGGTGTTATATGTAGTGATGTTGGATGGTGTTATATGTAGTGATGATGGATGATATTATATGTAGTGATGATAGGATGGTTCTATATGTAGTGATGGATGGTGTTATATGTAGTGATGATGGATGATGTTATATGTAGTGATGATAGGATGGTTTTATATGTAGTGATGATGGATGGTGTTATATGTAGTGATGATGCATGATGTTATATGTAGTGATGATGGTTGGTGTTATATGTAGTGATGCTGGATGGTGTTATATGTAGTGATGATGGATAGAGTTATATGTAGTGATGATGGATGATGTTATATGTAGTGATGATGGGTGGTGTTATATGTAGTGATGTTGGATGGTGTTATATGTAGTGATGATGGATGATATTATATGTAGTGATGATAGGTGGGTTTTATATGTAGTGATGATGGATGGTGTTATATGTAGTGATGATGCATGATGTTATATGTAGTGATGATGGGTGGTGTTATATGTAGTGATGCTGGATGGTGTCATGTGTAGTGATGATGGATGGAGTTATATGTAGTGATGATGGATGATGTTATATGTAGTGATGATGGTTGGTGTTATATGTAGTGATGTTGGATGGTGTTATATGTCGTGATGGATGGTTCTATATGTAGTGATGGTGAATGGTGTTATATGTAGTGATGATGGATCGTGTTGTATGTAGTGATGATGGATAGTGTTATATGTAGTGATGATGATGGATGGTGTTATAAGTAGTGATGATGGATGTTGTTATATGTAGTGATGAAGGATGGTGTTAGTGAAGATTGTGAAGTGATATGTAGAGAAGATTGTGAAGTGAGGTGTAGTGAAGATTGTGAAGTGAGATGTAGTGAAGATTGTGAAGTGAGATGTGGTGAAGATTGTTAAGTGAGAGGTAGTGAAGATTGTGAAGTGAGATGTAGTGAAGATTGTGAAGTGAGATGTAGTGAAGATTGTGAAGTGACATGTAGTGAAGATTGTGAAGTGAGATGTAGTGAAGATTGTGAAGTGACATGTAGTGAAGATTGTGAAGTGAGATGTAGTGAAGATTGTGAAGTGACATGTAGTGACGATTGTGAAGTGAGATGTAGTGAAGATTGTGAAGTGAGATGTAGTGAAGATTGTGAAGTGAGATGTAGTGAAGATTGTGAAGTGAGATGTAGTGAAGATTGTGAATTGAGAAGTAGTGAAGATTGTGAAGTGGGATGTAGTTAAGATTGTGAAGTGAGATGTAGTGAAGATTGTGAAGTGAGATGTAGTAAAGATTGTGAAGTGAAATATGGTGAAGATTGTGAAGTGAGATGTAGTGAAAGATTGTGAAGTGAGATGTAGTGAAGATTGTGAAGTGAGATGTATTGAAGATTGTGAAGTGAGATGTAGTGAAGATTGTGAAGTGAGATGTAGTGAGGTTTGTGAAGTGGGATGTAGTGAAGATTGTGAAGTGAGATGTAGTGAAGATTGTGAAGTGGGATGTAGTGAAGATTGTGAAGTGAGATGTAGCGAAGATTGTGAAGTGAGATGTAATGAAGATTGTGAAGTGAGATGTAGTGAAGATTGTGAAGTGAGATGTAGTGAAGATTGTGAAGTGAGATGTATTGAAGATTGTGAAGTGAGATGTAGTGAAGATTGTGAATTGAGAAGTAGTGAAGATTGTGAAGTGAGATGTGGTAAAGATTGTGAAGTGAGATGTGGTGAAGATTGTGAAGTGAGATTTGGTGAAGATTGTGAAGTGAGATGTGGTGAAGATTGTGAAGTGAGATATGGTGAAGATTGTGAAGTGAGATGTAGTGAAGATGTGAAGTGAGATGTAGTGAAGATTGTGAAGGGAGATGTAGTGAAGGTTGTGAAGTGAGATGTAGTGAAGATTGTGTAGTGAGATGTAGTGAAGATTGTGAAGTGAGATGTAGTGAAGATTGTGAAGTGAGATGTAGTGAAGATTGTGAAGTGAGATGTAGTGAAGATTGTGAAGTGAGATGTAGTGAAGATTGTGGAGTGAGATGTAGTGAAGATTGTGAAGTGAGTTGTAGTGAAGATTGTGAAGTGATATGTAGTGAAGATTGTGAAGTGAGATGTAGTGAAGATTGTGAAGTAAGATTATAAAGAAAACTGTAGTAATTGAGGTTAAACGAACGCGGGTTATTCTGTAGTGTATCCGTGTCTTGTTAACGTGGAACCAACATGGCGGTGGTTCTCAATATAGATACGTTATTTTGCCGGGAATTTCTGTCAAAACGAAATATGAATCAACCATATTTAGCCTAAATTAACCTAGCGGCTTTATTATATATTCTAAGATGTTTAAGTTGGATAGATCAGATCAGGTTAGGTTAAGTCAGGTTGGGTTAGGTTAGGTTAGTTTTGTTAAGTTTGCCACTTAGAAGCTAGTTTATTGTGCCCCCCATACTCATCCTGTGAGCGGTAGTGCAAAGAGATTACAAAGTGGTGTTAGATGAGGTAGGTGGTTAAGTTAAGTTTCAATAGGTTGGGTTAGATTACGTCAGGTTGGATTAAGTTAAGTTAGGTTAGGTAGGTAATAAGTAGATAGGTTACGGTCGGTAGGTGGGAAAGTTAGGTTTGATTAGGTTAGCTTATGTCAGACGGGGAGGTTAGGTTCGATTATGTCAGGTTAGGTTCGATTATGTCAGGTTAGGTTAGATTACGTCAGGTTAGGTTAGATTATGTCAGGTTAGGTTAGATTATGTCAGGTTAGGTTAGATTATGTCAGTTTAGGTTAGATTATGTCAGGTTAGGTTAGATTATGTAAGGTTAGGTTAGATTATGTCAGGTTAGGTTAGATTACGTCAGGTTAGGTTAGATTATGTCAGGTTAGGTTAGATTATGTCAGGTTAGGTAAGATTATGTCAGGTTAGGTTAGATTATGTCAGGTTAGGTTAGATTATGTCAGGTTAGGTTAGATTGTGTCAGGTTAGGTTAGATTACGTCAGGTTAGGTTAGATTATGTCAGGTTAGGTTAGATTATGCCAGGTTAGGTTAGATTATGTCAGGTTAGGTTAGATTATGTCAGGTTAGGTAAGTAGGTGGAGGTGGGTAAAAAAGGTTAGGTTAGGTCGGCAGGTTTTAGTGTAGGAGCTTAAGTAATTCCCTAAAAATTTCATGTTAATTTTTGACACCATACATCGTAATAATCCTTATAAACTATGTTAAGGAACTGTGGTGTAATTTTTTCTGAATGGTTTATTATAAGTTTTATGCCATTAAAGAAGTTTTATCAAAGAGCGGCGTAATGAACCACAGACGTATTACCATTAAGTCCTAAGTAACTTAAAACATGACTAATAACCTATGAACATGTAGTATTATATGATTACAATTTAACATAATATATTATGAATGCTGTTATAATATCTTAAGTGTGTTACAAACATGGCTGCTCATATATGCCATCCTGTCTTTGGCAAAGAAGAGATTGCAGTAAGTAAAATTAATTGCTAAAGACAAATACTGGAAATTAAACATATACTTATTACCATTATCTGAAAAGCTTAGAACCACCGTTTTATATTTATTAAAAGTTTGTAGTGTTATACATCATGTGTATACAAGTCACAAGTTATTATTTACAACATTGCTTCAGTCCTCGTCATCAGAGTCTTCTGTGTACAACAGATTCCTTCACCTTGTTTAGGCATTTCTCATCATCTGCTTGACAGTTACACATCTCGGTGCATGTCATGCTATTCTTTCTGAGTCTTTCTGTATGAACATGACAATGATCCACATTTCCTGACGCCACATCCACATTTAACAAGTTCTGTGATTGCTTCTGGAGCTGGTGGTTGGTCCGATATTACTAGTATGAAACAGTCATTGTCAATCTTCCAGCCATGCTCTAATTGTGAAAGCATTTCACTGTTTGCATCACAAGACCACAGAAGAGCTTGATACCTTCCTCTCAATATATGATACTTTAGAGTTGCTGCAGTCGCTGGTAGTTCTCCAGCTTCTGCCTGCGTTATCTTGAAGAGATGCCATCTAAGTTTAGACAGTTTAGTGAAAGTAATTCGTGGACAGTAGAGCTTAAATACAAATTCCTCTAGACCAATATACATGTCTGCTGGAGGGCATTTGGTCTACTCAGCATCTTGAATGCATCTAGGACTTTTGTGTTAGATTTCATCAAAGTGCTCCAACATGCTTTCTTTCCTTTGCCAACAAATTTTCCAATGCAGTCAGATCCTGTGAAAGCATGGAAACCTGTAAGGCTCTCTGCCCAATGTGTCGTCGCTCACCAGTTCCTGTTATCATACTTGTATTTTCTCCAAGTTGAGGCTGCTTTAATATGCCAAACACATCAGTGCCTGGTGACTTGATATGTACAGTGCTGCCCTTCTGTGATGCACATACTGTATGTCCTGCTTAAGTTCTATAACTTGTGATAGCAATTTAATGGTTGAAGTCTTATTTGCTGCTTTCCACGACAGTAGATTAACCTTGGACAGCTTTTCCCAGATGCTCAATGGACCAACAATACGTTCCTTGACAAAATTTTCATAATTCTGTCTTCCAACTTCATATGCACATAGATTGTCATATTTGGCATTTTCTGGCATTACAGCTCCAGTTACCAAGTTTATAAGAGCATCATTTTCCTGGGATTACAGTCACCAATAACATTGTGTAGCTTCTGTACATCAGCATATTTTCAGCTGACAATAGCTGCAGAGAGCTCATGGTGTTCTGTTCTTTTGTAATCTTTATGAGTTTGATATTTTATGTAATGAACTTAATTTGAAAACCCAAATGGTAGTATATGATCTTTTATCACCTTAGACACTCTGTGCGTCATGCCTCTCAAGTGATTTTTTTCCTCTCTTACTTCTCTGGACAAATACGACCTTTATCCCATCAGAAAAAATATCACCATATATTTTCTTAATCTACAGGTGCCAAGGTTTAAAATGACGGATGGTGTTAAAATTAACCTGAAATTTTTAAGTGACCACATATTGTCTTGTTGGGTTTCTGAGAGAACTTCACGGCTAAATAGCGCCTCTGTATTGATAGCCGGTACATGTCGTAATATCCACCGCTCATAGTTAAATCTTTATGTCCGTTTATTTTGTCCTAATTTAAGTATCAAAGAGTGTTTTCATTTTTAAGTATCTTAAGTATCTTTTTCCCCACTCCTAAGTATCTAAGTATGATTTATTTTTATTTTTAAGTAACTAACCATATTTTTGTTTTCATTATAAAATGTGATTGATATAGACAACAGAAGTAAATATCAGCTGGAGGTCGTAAACGAAGCTGATGTGAAGTATTTTGACTCACTGTTCCCACGAACTAATCGCTTCACTGGTTTATACCGAAGAAATAAAACCGTCAACGAACCATCCGATTCAAATGTGTCTTAGGCGATACAGGGTGTTTATGCGTCACTCTGATACCAAGAATGACTTTGTGTAGTGTGGTGAAGCTGAGGGTAGGATAGGGTTGGGTTGGGTTGGGATGGGTTAGGATTACGCATGTGTGGGTATATTCTGTCGCATTTTATAGTTATCTTGCGTCTTTCTCTTTATTCCTTCTTTATCATGAGTATCTGTGCCTATTAATACACCACCTCGCAGGTTAGTGGAAGGTTAGGATAGTAACGAGATAATATTCTTCTAACATATACCTTAGCTTGATTACAGGTAACACCAGGTAGAAGTTACATGACTCTTAAGAGTTTTCCTCGACTTGGCTGATTCAACTGTAAGACTTGTTGTATTTATCCTTATTAAAATCCTCCACCTGTAAGACCCTCCACTTGTAAGACCCTCCACCTGTAAGACCCTCCACTTGTAAGACCCTCCACCTGTAAGACCCTCCACTTGTAAGACCCTCCACCTGTAAGACCCTCCACCTGTAAGACCCTCCACCTGTAAGACCCACCACTTGTAAGACTCTCCACTTGTAAAACCCTTTAGGGATTTGAAATACCTTCTCGTCTTGGCTCCACTAGTACTGTACACACTCTCTCTAGCCTTAGTTTACAGTAATGTTGAAGTATATAGTGAAGACTCACAGCTCATGGGTTAGAAAAACAAAAGATGCTTGTTTTATTTATTTATTTATTTATAGTTTATTTTAGAATCCCCGAAAGTTAGAACAAAATGGCTGACGGGACGCAAGCGGGCGGTGTTCACAGTATGGACCAAGAATAACAAATAAATGAAAAATAAAATAAATAAATCGTAAATTGGTGCATTGTTTCTCCAGGGGTAATTATAGAAGTACAAATGTTCTCCAGCAGTGGGTAACGATCATAGTCACGTATAGAGCTTCCGACGCAGGTAGATTGATATAGATGCATTACCTGGAGTTAGTGGGTTACAGGGGCCTCTTACACGATAATATTAAAGGTGTTTTTTTCCTTCTGTTTGTGGCACTTGAGGTGTTTAGGTTAGGTTTAATTAAAATGGTTTAGTTATAATAGTTATATTACGATAAGTTAAGTTGAATTTAGAACTATTTATTTGCATATATCGTGTTTTAGAAGGATTTGTTAGCTAATAAGTTTAATTTGGATACATTTAGTTTAATTTAGATCATTTGAATTCACAAGGTCGTATTATAATGACTGGGAACCATATAGAAACCTGTTAGAGAAGTAAATATTTCTACGGCAGTGAATGAGTAAGTCAATAAGTGGTGTATAGAGCTGCTGATGCAACTTAAACGGTATATACTGTACATTATATGTTATCAGAGCTTTCCTGTTGTACGTAACCGCCTCCGTCAAAGTGTCTTAGTGGCTCATGTGAAGATTAGCCTCTAGTTTATTTAACCCCAAGATTAACTACACTGGCACTGCCTGACCTGACCTGACCTGACCTGACCTAACCTAACTTAATCTAACCTAACTTAATTTCCCAGGTAGCGTTAGGTTAATCATTAGTTGAAATAAGCTGGGAGGGTTAATCTTCAGGTAATCTATCTTAATTAACAATTTTGGTCAGGTGAGGCCTTCCTTACCTTACTCGATAGCAGGAGGAGGAGGACTTGCTAACATCTATAGATCATCGTCAACCAAGGCAGATATTGAATACCTTTTGTTTACCTTCGTGGCTTAAGAACACATCTTAACACCATAAGACTATTCGCCTCAATACAATAATACAGTAATTGATTATTGTATTCTAATAAAATTTACTGTGTATCTTGTGAACCAGATTTATTGTTTGACCTTAGTGAATGAGAAACTGGTTGAGGTGTATTGGGGTAAACATCCTTAAGAGCAGCTCTGTGTGTTCTTACGACCTAAAAGTAACACAAAATGTAGCCAATATCTACCCTTGGTCAGTCACTTTATGTAGAAGTCAATTGTGTCATTTCTCTAGACTTAGTGCCCCCTGGAGGAGAAAGTAAATACAATGTTGATTTATTTTGGTCACAACACACGCTAGTAGATTATTTTTTCCTATTTAACTAAATAATTAACACTATGTAGCTAACTAATTATATGACTCAAAGATGGTAACCAATATGGCGTCGATATTGTTCCCATACTCTATGATAAATAGTGTAGGTTATGTATATAAGCTACTGTGCCGAGTAGCAACCCTGTATATAAGCTACTGTGCCGAGTAGCAACCCTGTATATAAGCTACTGTGCCGAGTAGCAACCCTGTATATAAGCTACTGTGCCGAGTAGCAACCCTGTATATAAGCTACTGTGCCGAGTAGCATTTATATATATCATCACGTGGCAACACTGCACGTTATGTGGCAACATTGCCCCGAGGCTGCCATATGGCAAGGCAGCCTCAGTCTGACTGTGTGAGCCGTGCATGGCACACGCGAGTCACCACTTGTATTTCTATCATCCATAATAAACGGACTTCAGTGTTACACAGTGTTTCCCTACCCATCACTGCATTCTTTGGGGAACTTGTAACCACCATGGCGCAGTGCCTAGGATCTGTGGACTTACAAAGTGTGTGAACGGTGCCGAGACAGTTACGTCTGCCGGTGATGCGCGTCATGCACGTCGACTCATAGTGTGTTGTGTTGTGTTGCGCTGTGTTTCGCCGCGATGTGCAGTGTTGCTCCGTCACAGTGCGTTTTAGTGACGGTGGCAGTGTTAGTGTCAGTGTATTAGTGTGTGTCTAGAGCTGAGAGTTGAGCATTGGCCTGTTTTTGGTGGTACTCATGGAGCACGCAGGCGTACACCCTTCTCGTGTGACATCCCGGGTGATACTGACGGTCTCACTCCCGCCACGTCTCCAGCCACCGGCATTAAGGCCACCACGAAGCAATCTCTCAGACACACACACACGCACACACGCACGCACTCGCTCACGGACAGAACAGTGGACTACATACGTGATCTCTGCGCTGTTTATGTCATATATATGTGGTTCGAGCTGTTGAGGCGCCACTTTATATACTAAACAGTGCAGTCCACGCACACACAAAGATGGGAGGTAAGAAGGGACAACGTCAAGAAGGGAGACACGACTCCCCACCACCTTCTCCTCCACCGGGCGCAGACTCTCATCCTCCACCTCCAGTGACGGACATTGCCACAATTCTGAGGTGGATGGACGACCGGGACGAGAGACGTAGAGAGATGGAACTTCAGAGGGAGGAGACATGAAGAGAGGAGGAAAAGTTGCGTTTTGAGGCACTATTGGCGACCCCGGCGCTAACCCACCCTCCCTCACTCGCAGGTAGCGCGCATATAGGCGCCAGTACCCTCCCTCCTCCACCACACCAGCGTCCTGCAGGTACCCTTGCTACCCCAACAGCTCCCAAGGCATCTGTTCAACCCCCACCCGCCCTCTCACCAGACGTCACGTTTCAGCTTTTTCGTGAGTGGAGGTGGCGTTGGACAGATTACTCCACGATGGTGGACCTTGATAGCATGCCTCCAAACAAACAGCTCATCCAACTGCGGATGTGTTTGTCGCTGGAGACCCAGAGAGTTTTGGAGTACAAGGTTGCAAGTGCCTCCCGATTCTACATCTTCAGTGACGGATGTGCTCGACCTTTTACAGGAGCACGTTAAAAGTCGGAACAACGAGGCTTTGCGTCGCCGTGCCTTCACCAGCTGCAAGCAGGCGAAGAACGAATCCTTTGACGACTTTTTTGTACGCTTGAAGAGTTTGTCAGAGGAGATCGACGTCTGCAAGGCGCACAGCCGGGAATGTGAGGAAGCCTGGATCAAGCACGGGATCTTGACAGGTGTCAGGCACGAAGAGTTGATGCAGCGACTCATCCCCCTGGACGCTTCCTCCACACTCCAGGTGGCAGTGACTGAATGTCGGTCATACGAGGCCACCAAGTCCGCCACCTCTGCCTTACGGGCCCATCCTGCTGTGAGAGCAATCTCTCAGTACAAGAAGGGTAAGAAGGAGGCCAACAACATGAAGGCTGCCACACGTTCTTCCACGCCTCCGCCTAGTGCTTCCTGTGGCAGCTGTGGAAAGCAGCATGGCCCCAAGACTTGCCCGGCCGCCGACGCACTGTGTCGTGGATGTGACCGTAAGGGCCACTGGTCTAACACAGACAGGTGCCCTGCACGAAGCCACAAGTGTCAGGCCTGCGGTCGCTATGGACACTACGACAAGTGCTGCCGCCAACCCAAGCCCAAAAGCCCGAGACGAGGAGGACAGCAGTGCACTTCCATCGGGGTGGTTCGCACGCAGCCCCCTCCAGATGGCCCACGCAGCCCCAAGCAGCAGCGGAGTCACATCAGGAGGGTGGAATCGACCACACGCCCCAGGGCTACCTCTTCCCCTACTATCCGCGTCGCCGTCACACACGGTGATGTGTCGGGTCACATCGAGGTGATACCGGACACCGGCGCTGATACTACGGTGATTGGGTTGAAGCACCTCCAGAAACTGGGCCTCACCAAACGTGACCTGGGACCACCGCCGCAGCTGCTGTACTACAATGCGGACGGTTCCCAGATGCCGGACGCTGTGGGCTCCTTTCAAGCAGAGATCACCTACGGCGACAGGTCGTGTCACCGATGGATCGACGTGCAGCCTACTCTCGCTACACCCTTGTTGTCGTGGGAACACTGCAAGGAGTTAGGCGTGGTGCCCAGAAACTTTCCCGAGCAGATCCCAGCTGCTCGTTACACCGCCAGCAGGGTGCGTGAATCGACGAGCGACGCGCCTGACGCTGCCACACAGATCTGCCCAGAACCCGCGTCCACTCCCTCCCCGCCTCCACCCAAGTCACGGCTGCTTCCTCTTCACAGCGAGACGTCTCCTTCAGCCGCAAGGGCCTACTTCCTGAAGGAGTACTCGGATGTGCTGGTGACGAAGGAGGCCCTACGGACCGCGCCACTGAAGGCCATGGTGGGTCCGCCTATGAGGATACACCTGCGGGAAGATGCACAGCCGTTTGCCATACACACTCCCCGGTTGATTCCTCTCGCCTTCAGGGATTCAGTCAAGAAGGAACTGGATTCCATGGTGGCCCAGGGTGTCATCGTACCCGTTGGTGACGACCCATCCCCTTGGTGCCACCCTCTAGTTGCTGTGGCTAAGACTAACGGTGGAGTGCGGATTACTACCGACTTGTCTAAGCTTAATAGCCAGGTGTCCCGTCCCGCCCACCCTTCACCCACACCTTTTGCAGCTATACGGAGTGTGGATCCGAAGGTACGGCACTTCTCGACGATGGACGCCCTCTGTGGTTACTGGCAGATCCCACTGAAGAAGGAGGATCAGCCACTGACCACTTTCATCACGCCTTACGGACGCTTCCGCTACTGCCGTGGCCTTATGGGATTCGCTGCTACGGGGGACGCCTTCTGTCTCCGTGGTGACATGGCACTTCAAGGCGTGACCAACTGCGTGAAGGTAGTGGACGACGTCCTCCTCTACGATGAGGACTACCTGACGCATCTTCGCCGCATCGACGAGGTACTGACCAGGTGTAGGACGCACGGCATCACTCTGAATGCCGAGAAGTTCGTCTTGGCCGCACCTGCAGTGTCTTTCTGCGGCTACCGACTCTCAGGGGATGGCATTGCTGCTAACCCGGAGAAAGTTCGCGCCATAGCGGACTTTGCGAAACCTGCCAACCTTACGGATCTCAGGTCTTTCTTGGGCCTGGTGAACCAGCTGGCAGAATTTTCTCCTGACGTCTCCACCGCTGCCGGGCCTCTCCGCCCCCTGATGAGCCCCAAGAGGACGTTCACGTGGACCCCTGACCACGCCCTCGCCTTTCATAAGGTGAAGGAGGCCCTGTCAAGTCCACCTATCCTCGCTACTTTCGACCCAGCGCTCCCCACCGTCCTCCAGACAGACACCTCGCGCCTGTACGGGGTTGGTTACGCCCTTCTCCAGGATCACGGTGGAGGAAAGTACCGGCTCGTACAGAGTGGCTCTCGCTTCCTCACCGATGCTGAGTCTCGCTACGCTACCATCGAGCTGGAGCTGCTGGCAGTGGTATGGGCCTTATCGAAGTGCAAGTTCTACTTGATTGGCCTACAGCACTTCGACCTCATCACAGACCACAGGCCCTTGGTCCCCATTCTTAACCACTATTCGCTGGACGCCATCGAGAATCCCCGCCTCCAGCGCCTGAAGGAGAAGATTTTGGCCTTCGTCTTCACCGCGGCTTGGCGCGCAGGTAAGGAGTTGTGCATCCCGGATGCCCTCTCCTGCTCCCCAGTCAGCCGCCCTACACCTGAAGACGAGATGCCCAGCACCGAGGCCGGTTTCTCCGTCAGCAACATCGTCACCTTGCAGGCTGTACAGTCCCTCGCCAGCACCCAGGCCTCAGTGTCGCCACCCGACAGCGATCTGGCCCTTGAGGAACTACGGACCGCGGCACTCGACGACCCCTCCTACACTCAGCTCTTGGAGAGTGTGAGGACTGGGTTCCCTCGCGACCGTTTTGACCTCCACAACGCCCTACGCCCGTATTGGAAGATACGTGAGGACCTCTACGCAGATGGGGACCTCGTCCTGCAGCTCTCCGTCGTCGCGTTCTGACCCGCTTACACGACAACCATCGTGGAGCAGAGGCCACCAAGCGCCGCACAAGGCAGGCTGTGTACTGGCCCGGCATTGACGCGGATATCGTCAATACGGTCCGTGCCTGTGAGCCGTGCTAGATCATGCAGCCCAGTCAACAGCAAGAGCCCCTCTTGTGCGACGACGAACCCACCAGGCCCTTCGAGTCCGTGTCGGCTGATTTCTTCAGCACAGCTGGGAAACATTTCCTGGTTGTCGCCGACCGACTCTCTGGCTGGCCTGTGGTGGTAATCTGTGGCTCGGACACGACGTCCGCGGCCACCATTCGCCACTTCCGGCACCTCTTTCGTGACCTGGGCGTCCCCGTACGTCTGCGGACGGACGGTGGGCCACAGTTCACCAGCCGGGACTTCACAGGATTCCTGGAGCGTTGGGGAGTCCGCCACATCGTGTCAACACCCCACAACCCACAGTCAAACGGCCACGCTGAGGCTGCGGTCAAGACAGTCAAGCACCTCATCCTCCAGGTGGCCCCTTCAGGCAAGATAGACTGTGAGGCGTTTGACAAAGGACTCCTGGAGTTACGTAATACTCCCACCCACACAGGACGCTCCCCTGCCCAGATCCTGTTTGGTCACCCTCTCCGCTCTTGCGTTCCTGCACACGCCAAGGCCTTTGCAAAGGAGTGGCAGACCAGAGCCGAGAGCTGCGACCGCCGCGCCACTTCACGTGCCCAGGACGCCAAGGCTCGGTATGACGACCATGCCCGCCCTCTTCAGCCACTGGAGATTGGTGCCCTTGCCCGCGTCCAGGACCCGACGACGACACGTTGGGACAAGGTGGGCATAGTGATGAGCGTCGGCCGGTCGCGGGACTACAAGGTCAGGATGCCGAGCGGCCGTGTCTGGTGGAGGAACCGCCGCTTCCTCCGGCCAGTCCCACCCCCTGCTGCTGGCCCCCTGACCGAGGACGAGTCCCCTACACCTCACGAGGATCCGCCCCACAGTGCACCTCGACGCTCGGAGCGACTTAGGACTAAGAAGTCCGCTCAAGACAAAGACTATGAGCGTGAGGGGGGAGGGAGATGTAGGTTATGTATATAAGCTACTGTGCCGAGTAGCAACCTTGTATATAAGCTACTGTGCCGAGTAGCAACCCTGTATATAAGCTACTGTGCCGAGTAGCATTTATATATATCATCACGTGGCAACACTGCACGTTATGTGGCAACATTGCCCCGAGGCTGCCATATGGCAAGGCAGCCTCAGTCTGACTGTGTGAGCCGTGCATGGCACACGCGAGTCACCACTTGTATTTCTCTCATCCATAATAAACGGACTTCAGTGTTACACAGTGTTTCCCAACCCATCACTGCATTCTTTGGGGAACTTGTAACCACCAAATAGATGTATTGTCTGTTTAATTTTAGGGAAGAATTTAATTTATAAACTTTTGAGAATCTGGATACAGGAGTTTTGTCTTTGCGTGTGTGTGTGTGTGTGTGGTGATGATGATGACGGATACTTTCCTCTGCAGTGAAAAAAATATCTTGACATTGCAAAGTTTAACTGTAAGCCGAAGGAACGTTTGAAATGTAACTTATTATGTGAAATTGTAACTTGAAATTCTTTGTGAAAAAATATTTCCCGATAAAGTTTGGCAGTAAATGAAGTATTACATCAAGGTGTAACTTGTGGTTCCTTGTGGAGTAATTACCTATGTGGACGATACAGCTACTCCAGGGTGTAAGACCTAGAGTAGAAAGTCTTAAGACCTTACCTGAGGTTGAAAGACTCTTATAGTGGAACGTCTTAGGTATTGAAACTTTAATTACAGTAAATAAAATATAATCTACCTAAATATTCCTTCACCTGGCGACAACTAATGATACCGGTGGTGTAATAGCTCTTTAAAATTCCTCCGTTTGATATAATAATGACCACACATGAACTTATAATGTGCAATATCTTGATAACACATTAGCTGCAACATTACACATAGTCTAGTGTATGTGTAGTGAAGGACATCTACCTAAATGAGTTACAGAATGTGGAGTTGAGGCAAAAAATGTTGGGACATGTTTGAAATCATCAGTTGAGCCAAACGTTTATACTCAATATTGTTTTAATGGTATTTTAGAGCGACCGAAAAATTTAAGCAAAATGGCCGGATAGGCTCGGGGGATCCACAAGTCCTCTTATAAAGGATCGACAATAAATGAAAACAAATCAGATTAATTTAAACACATTTCCAAGAGTATTAGATCCTGTAAAGAGAGAAAATTAATACTTGATATTTGTAGAAGCTTTTTTCTTCGTCCGCTTTCGTCTTGGTTAAAACAATTGTGGTGGTGTTACCTTTTCCAAACGGTAGACATCAAGGAAATGGATCAAGACCTTAATACTCAAAGGTACACATGATGATTTGTTCCCAAGTCCGAGGATTTACTTCACAAAACAGATTAACTTTAGGACACAATGATGGCGAACAAAATAACATCAACATTGCGTACAGTACATATCTTGCTTTGACTCTTAACTCTTGTAATTTTTCGTAATGTTAGTGAATGAATTTGAGATTCTGGGCATATTTTCTTGTTTTTCTTTCTAATCAAGTGTAAAGGAAGATATACTGTTTATTGATGGATTTGGTGATGTCTTTATAGTGTATTAGTATGTTAATATTACACAGGTTTGGTATAGTGGTGACGGTAATGTAGTGTAGTACGATTTTAACACATGGAGGTGAATTTGTCTTTTATGTTGAGGATTTGTTAAAGGGAAGATCTGATGGACGGGGATAATTGTCTGGTTGTGATGGACACGGCTCACCTAACCTAACCCAATCTAACCTAACCCAACCCAACCTAACCCAACCCAACCTAACCTAACCCCTATATATGTGTGAGATAAGGTTCTGATTCAAGAACAAGATGCACAAGTTCGAATCCAAATTGAGCTGTAGGGTTTGTTGACTAATTCGGGGCTTCACATTCATAAAACTCTCAAATGGGATACGACTAAACCCGAAACCCCATCTTCCGTCGGTCGGTCGTCGGTGTCAGGTCAAAGTTCAGTTTGTAGTTCACCTCCTGTGATATGTGTCATTTATCGAAACGAAACATGAGGTTAACGTGAAAACAAAACCTCGAAGCAACACGTATAAACAGGGTCGAGTTTTCATCGGATTTTACGTCATGAAATTTCCATCTTGAGAGAGAGAGAGAGAGAGATTGATTGATTGATTGATTGATTGATTCCGATGCTGAAATTAACACTAAAATTTTATACTGAAATCGAGATAAATGCAGGTAAGGTTGGCGTATGGAATTATTGAAGAACGATCACAGAAATGTTTTACCTGTTTCCTGTGATGTAAATCCAAAATGGTGTTAATTGTCATGGGTTTATACGTCCAAAATGTTCTTCATATCGTAGGGTCTTACATCCAAATATGCCATCCAAGTCCATATGTCCATTCATCCAGTTAGCTGTTTATCCATCCACCGATTCACCCACCTACCCATCTCCCCTCCCATTTAGTCATCCATCTACCCATCTCTCCTCCCATTCAGTCCCCCATCTACCCATCTATCCTCCCATTCAGTCTCCCATCCATCCATCCATCACACGAGGAATAGAATGACCCACTTATAATTTTTCTCTTTCCTGCTGCACTAAGGATCAACCACCCAGAGTGGTATGGCTACCCTGAGTAGGTACACTCTGTATTCCTCCTTTACTCTATTGTGGTGTAGGTGGTGGGTAGTGTGTGTTTGCGGGTGTAGAGCGTGGATAGTAGGTTTGTTTGTGGGTGTAGGGAGTGGATAGTAGGTTTGTTTGTGGGTGTAGGGCGTGGATAGTAGGTTTGTTTGTGGGTGTGGGCCGTGGATAGTAGGTTTGTTTGTGGGTGTAGGGCGTGGATAGTAGGTTTGTTTGTGGGTGTAGGGAGTGGATAGTAGGTTTGTTTGTGGGTGT
>NW_024712630.1:0-23759 GCF_018991925.1 Homarus americanus
TTTGTTATACCTGCCAGGGGACTTTGTTATAATTAATCAGTACTGTTATACTAGATCAGGGGACTTTGGTTATAGTATCAAAGCCTTTGTTATATCATGATCAGGGGACTTTGTTATACCTGACTAGGGACTTTTGGTTATACTGATCAGGGACTTTGTTTATACTTGATCAGGGGCTTTGTTATACTCTGATCAGGGGGCTTTTGTATACCTGATTCAGACCTTGGGACTTTGTTGGCACTCGATCGCATTCTGTTATACCTGACCAGCCTTGTTATACTCGATCAGGGGCTTTGCTATACCTGATCAGGGCTTTGCTATACTCGATCAGGGGCCTGTTATACTCAGTCCATAGCTGTTGTTTCAGCGATCAGGGACTTTGTTATACTCGATCAGGGACTTTGTTGTTCTCGATCAGGGGCCTTGTTATTCTCGATCAGGGCCTTTGTTATACTCGATGAGGGCTTTATACTGATCAGGGGCCTTTGTTATACCTCGATATGCGCCTTTTGTTATACCCGATGAGGCCTTTGTTATACTCTCGATGAGGGGCCTTTTTGTTATACCTGATCAGGGGCTCTTATGCTCGATGAGGGGCCTTTGTTACTCGCTGATCAGGGCCTTCAATATACTTATTCAGGCCTGTTATATCTGGATCAAGGGACTTGTTATACCTGATGAGGGGACTTTGTTATACTCGACCTATTTATACTCGATCAGGGGGGCTTTGTTATACTGGATCAGGGGTTTGTTCTACTTGATCAGGGACTTTGTTATACTGATCAGGGACTTTGTTATACCTCGATCAGGGGCCTTTGTTAGTACTTCCCGATCAGGGACTTTATAGTACTTTCGATCCGGGGCCTTGTTATACTCGATCAGGGCCTTGTTATACTCGATCAGGGCCTTTTGTTATACTCGATCAGGGCTTGTTATACCTGATAAGGGGGCTTAGTTATGTACTCGATCAGGGAATTTATACTGATCAGGCAGACTTTGTTATACTCGATCAGTACTTTGTTATACTAGGTCAGTGACTCATATACCCGATCAGGACTCCCTATACTCGATCAGCGGATTGTTGGTACTGATCAGGGCCTTTTAAGTTTATACTCTGACTAGGGCTATTATACTGTGGACTTTGTTATATACCTGATCAGGGGCTTTGCTATACTCGATCAGGGATTTTTGTTATACTGATCAGGGATTTTGTTATATTTCCGGGATCCGGGGACTTTGCTATACCTGTCCAGGGGCTTTGTTATACCTCGATCAGGGGACTTTGTTATACTCGATCAGGGACCCTTTGCTGTTCTCGATCAGGGACTTGTTCTCGATCAGGCC
The DNA here is from genome assembly GCF_018991925.1 of Homarus americanus. NCBI lineage: Eukaryota > Metazoa > Arthropoda > Malacostraca > Decapoda > Nephropidae > Homarus > Homarus americanus. The sequence continues at coordinate 1,345 of NW_024712630.1, forward strand.
TTGTTATACTCGATGAGGGCCTTTTATACCTCGATCAGGGGCCTTTGTTATACTCGATCAGGGCCTTTGTTATACTCGATCAGGGGCTTTTGCTATACTCTGATCAGGGGACTTTGTTTACCTTTGTTCAGACTTTTGTTATACTCGATCAGGGGACTTTGTTATACTCGATCAGGGCCTTTGTTATACTCGAGCAGGGGCCTTTGTTATACCGATAGGGCCTTGCTATAGGGGCTTTGGTTATACTCTCGAGCAGGGCCTTGTTATACTGAGCAGGGGGCCTTTGTTATACTACAGGGCCTTTGTTACTGAGCAGGGGCCTTTTGTTGTTTCCGGATCAGGGGCCTTTGTTATACTCGATCAGGGCCTTTGTTATACTCGATCAGGGCCTTTGTTATACTCGATCAGCCTTGTTATATCTGATCAGGGCCTTTGCTATACCTGATCAGGGGCCTTTGTTATACCTGATCAGGGCCTTTGGTTATACTCGAGCAGGGGCCTTTGTTATACTCGAGCAGGGCCTCATATACTCCGGAGCAGGGCCTTGCTATACTCCGAGCAGGGGCCTTGCTATACCTGAGCAGGGGCCTTTGCTATACTGAGCAGGGGCCTTTGTTATACTCTTGTTAGTGGGTTTTGTCAAGGTTACAGGGCTGCATCGGCAGTCTGTCATACTCGAGCAGGGGTTTTGTCACTTGAGCAGCGGCTTTGTCGCACTACAGGGCCTTTGTTATGGCCTTGAGCAGGGGCCTTTGTTATATCTGAGTAGGCCTTTGTTATACTCGAGCAGGGCCTTGTTATACTCAGCTGGGGCCTTTGTTATACCTGATCAGGGGCCTTTTGTTACCTCGATCAGGGCCTTTGTTATACCTGATCAGGGCCTTTGTTATACTCGATCAGGGCCTGCTCTGATCAGGGCCTTTTCTATGCCTGATCAGGCCTTGTTATACCTGATCAGGCGCTTCTTATTATACTCACCAGCCTTGTTTATATTCCTGCTGGAATAGGGCTTTTATTATATCGGATGAGGGGACTTGTTATACTCGATCATCAGGGACTTCATTTATACTGATCAGGGGCCAGAAGTATACTCCTGGTTCAGGGGGCTTAGTTATACTGATCAGCCTTCTGAGCACGGATCAGCCTTTGTTATATACCTGGATCAGGCCTGTTACTCTGATCAGTCTTTTATATACTTCAGGAACAGGGACTTTGTTATACTGATCAGGGACTTTGTTATACCTGATCAGGGGGTTTGTTATACTCGATCAGGGGACTTTATTATACTCGATCAGGGACTTTGTTATAGTAGATCAGGGGCCTTTGTTATACCGATCAGGGACTTTGTTAGCAGAGATCAGCCTGTTATACTCGATCAATGGGCTAACCCGACCAGAGCCTTTGTTGCTCACCAGTGACTTGTTACTCGAATCAGGGGTTTTATATACCTCGATCAGAGGCTTTAAACTACCTGTGTGACTTTGTTATACCAGATCAGGACTCTTGTTATACTCAGATCAGAGGCTTTTTATACCTGCTCAGGGACTTTGTTATAACAGCTCAGGGACTTTGTTGTACCAGATCAGGCTCAGCCATACCGATCAGGACTTTGTTATACTCAGCCAGGGACTTTGTTATACTAGATCAGAGGCTTTCATATACTAGAATCAGACTTGTTATACTCGACCAGCTTTATATACTCGATCAGGAGGCTTTGTTATACTTGTCAGGGACTTATATACTAGATCAGTATGCCTTATATACTAGATCAGTGACTTTGTTATACTAACCAGTGGCCTCGTTATACTAGCTCAGGGACTTGGTTATACTAGCTCAGGGACTTTGTTATACTAGATCAGGGACTTGCTATACCATATCAGGACTTTAATACCAGATCAGACTTTGTTATACCTCGCTCAGGACTTTGTTATACCAGCTCAGGACTTTGATTATACCAGGACCAGGGGCTGTTCCACCGATCTGGGGACTTTGTTATACTCAAATCAGACTTATACCAGCTCAGGACTTTGTTATACCAGATCAGGGACTTTGCTATACCAGATCAGGCGACTTTGTTCTACTCGATCTGGGGACTTTGTTATACCAGCCTAGTGACTTTGTTATACCAGCTCAGACTTTGCTATACTAGATCAGGACTTTATACTCGATCAGTACTTTGTTATACTCGATCAGAGGTTTTGTTATACTAGTTCTGTGTGGGCTTCATAGCCTTCGCTCAGGGACTTTATACTGATCAGGGACCTTGTTATACTGATCAGGGGACTTGTTATAGTGTAGATCAGGGCCTTTGTTATACTTATCAGGGACTTTGTTATACCTGACTAGGGGACTTTGTTATACCTGATCAGGGACTTTGTTATACTCTCGATCAGGGGGCTTTGTTATACTGATCAGGCCAGGCATTGATCAGGATTGTATACCTGGATCAGGGACTTTTGTTATACTCGATCAGGGACTTGTTCATACTCGATCAGCCTTGTTATACTCGATCAGGGGGCTTTGTTATACTCTGATCAGGGGGCTTTTATACTCGTCCAGGGGCTTTGTTATACCTGATCAGGGACTTTGGTTATACCTGAATGTGACTTTTGTTGTTCTCAGATCAGGGCCTTTGTTGTTCTGATCAGGGGCCTTGTTATACTCGATGAGGGGCTTATACTGATCAGGGACTCAAGTTGGTACTCGATAAGGCCTTTGTTATACTCATTAAGGGCCTGGTTATACTTGATGAGGGGCCTTTGTTATACCTGATCAGGGGCCTTCTTATGCTCGATGAGGCCTCTCTCTCTTCTCTTTGTTATACTCGATCAGGGCCTTTATTATACCTGATCAGGGGCCTTTGTTATCTGATCAGGCTTTATGTATTCTCGATGAGGGACTTAGTTATACTCGATCAGGGGACTTCAGTTATACCTGCCTGTGGGACTTTGTTATACTAGCTCAGGGACTTTGTTATACTAGAATTGTGACTTTGTTATACTCCATCAGGATTCATACTCTGCTATACTAGTTCAGGACCTTTGTTATACTAGAATTGTAATCTTTGTTATACCTCAAGGATCAGGGACTTTGTTATACCTGCCTCAGGGCTTGTTATAATTTGAATGTATCTGCTGGCACTAGGATCTGGGGACTTTTATATACTAGGATCAGGGACCCTTTGTTCTACTCGATCTGGGACTTTATACTCTTGATCTGTAATTTCATATACCCGATCAGGGGGCTTTGTCTCTACCTCAGACTGGGACTTAAATATACTAGTCTAGACTTTTGTTATACTAGCTCAGGACTTTGTTATACTAGATCAGGGACTTTGTTATAATGTTAGCTCAGTGGACTTGTTATACTAGGATCAGGGACTTGTTATACCTGCTCAGGACTGACACTAGCTCAGACCTTGCTATACTAGGATCAGGGGCTTCTTGTCTCTCCTCGATCTGCACCTGCCATACTAGCTCAGGACTGTTATACCAGCTCAGGGTTCTTTATACTAGATCAGGGACTTTGCTATACTAGGATCAGGGACTAATCTGCCTCTGATCTGTAATTTTGTTATACTAGCCAGGGACTTGCATTATATCAGGCTCAGGACTTTGTTATACCTGATCAGGGACTTTGTTATACTGATCAGAGGCTTTGTTATACTGCCCTGTGGGGGCTTTCTTGTTATACTCTGCTCAGGGACTTATATAGGCCTGATCAGGGACTTTGTTATACTCGATCAGGGACTTTGCTATAGACCAGGCCTTGTTATACCTCAGATCAGGGACTTTGTTATACTGGATCAGGGACTTTATTAGTACTCGATCAGGGGACTTTTGTTATACCTGATCAGCCTTTGCTTACTCGATCAGGGGCTTTGGTATACCTCGACTGTGTATCTCCTGTATACTCATCAGGGACTTGCCATACTCATCAGGGACTTTATACTGATCAGCCTTGTTATACTCGATCAGGGGCTTGTTATACTGATTGAAATTACAGGCCTGTCCAGGGGCTTTGTTATACTGACTAGGGGACTTTGATCAGGATCTTTGTTGCTCCTGATCAGGGCCTTCTGGTTATTCTCGACCAGGCCTGGTTATACTCGATGAGGGCTTGAGGCCCTGATCAGGCCTTTATATACCTGATAAGGCCTTTGTTATACTCGATGAGGCCTGTTAGCTCTAGATGAGGGCCTTTGTTATACCCGATCGTAGATCAATATACCGATCAAAATTTTGTTATAATTCGATCAGGACTTTGTTATACTCGATCCGGGGCCTTTGTTATACCTGGGATCAGGGCCTTGTTATACCTGACCAGGGCCTGTTATACTAGATCAGGCTGGTTTATACTCTGATAAGGGGGCTTAGCTATACTCGATCAGGGGAATTTATACTGATCAGGGACTTTGCCATACTTGATCAGGGTACTTTGTTATACTGCAATGGGACTTGTTATACCTGATCAGGACTTTGTTATACTGATCATGTACTGATCAGGCCTTTATATACTCGATCACGGGGCTTTGCTATACCGATCAGTGGACTTGTTATACCTGACTAGGCTTGTTACCTGATCAGGGATTTTGCTATACTGATCAGGGGATTTGTTATACTGATCCGGGGACTTTGCTATACCTGATCAGGGGCCTCATTATACTCTGATCAGGGTAATTTTGTTATACCTGATCAGGGATCCAATATACTGATGAGGCCTGTCACCGTCTGTGGGGCTTTGCTATACTCGGATCAGGGGACTTTGTTATACTCGATCAGGGGACTTTGTTGTTCCTCGATCAGAATTTTGTTTATTCTCGATCAGCAGTCTGTTATGTTCAGATGAGGCTCTTTTTAGTACCTTGATCAGTATCTTTTGTTATACTCGACTGTGGCTCTTGTTATACCTCGATCAGGGCTCTGCCACTCGATCAGGGACTTTGCTATACCCCATCTAGCCTCATATACCTGAGCAGGGGCCTTGCTATACCTGAGCAGGGGGCCTTTGTTTACCTCGAGCAGGGCTTTGTTATACTTACAGGGGCCTTTGTTATACTCTCTGAGCAGCCTTTGTTATACCCGAGCAGGGCCTTTGTTATACTGAGCAGGGCCTTGTTATATTCTTCGATCAGGGCCTTTGTTATACTCGACCAGCCTTTGTTATATCTGACTAGGGGCCTTTGTTATACTCTTTATCAGGCCCTTTTGTTATACTCAGATCAGGGGCTCATACTTCCGATCAGGGGCCTGTTATGCTCGATCAGGGGCCTTTGTTATACCTCTCGATCAGGGGCCTTTGTTGTTTCCTGAGCAGCCTTTGTTATACTCGAGCAGGGGCCTTTGTTATACTTGCTGAGCAGGCCTTTTGTTATACTCGAGCAGTGTAGCCTTTTTGTTATATTCTGAGCAGGGCCTTTGTTATACTCGAGCAGGGCCTTTGTTATACTCGCTGAGCAGGGGCCTTTGTCATACTTCGAGTAGGCTTTTGTCATACTCGAGCAGGGGCCTTTGTCATACTCGAGCAGGGGCCTTTGTCATACTCTGAGCAGGCCTTGGTTATACTGAGCAGCCTTTGTCATACTGAGTTAGGCCTTTGTTATACCTCGATCAGGGCCTTGTTATACTCGACTCAGCCTTTGTTATACTGATCAGCCTTTGTTATACTCGATCAGGGGCCTTTGTTATACTCGATCAGGGCCCTTTGTTATATTTCCTCTGATCAGGGCCTCTCTTATGCTCAATTGTGCCTTAGTTATGTGCCTGAGTTATACCTGATCAGGCGCCTTTATTATACCTGATCAGGGGCCTGCAGTTATATTCGATCAGGGGCTTTGCTATACTCGATGAGGGACTTTGTTATAATTTGATCAGACTTGGCTTCTATACTCAATCAGGGGTCATTATACTGATCAGGGGCTTAGCTATACCTGATCAGGGGGCTTGGTTATACTGATCAGGGGCATTGTTATGTCGAACAGCCTTTCTATACTCGATCAGCCTTTGCTATACTGATCAGGGCCTTTGTTATACCTGATCAGGGTCTTGTTATACCTGATCAGTACTTTGTTACACTCGACTAGGGACTTTGCTATACTCTGATCAGGGGCTTTTGTTATACCTGATCAGGGCCTTTTGTTATACTCGGGATCAGGGGCCTTTGTTATACCTTGATCAGGGGCCTTGTTATACTCTGATCAGGGCCTTTGTTATACTCTTTTCGACTAGGGGCTTTATATACCTGCACAGGCTTTTATATATCTGATCAGTAAGCCTTTTGTCATACTCGATCAGGGGCCTTTGTCATGCCTGATCAGGGGCCTTTGTCATACCAATCAGGGGCTTTGTTATACCTTGATCAGGGGCTTTGTTATATCTGATCAGGGCCTTTGTTATACCTGATCAAGGGCCTTTGTTACTCGATCAGGGCCTTTGTTATACTCGATCAGGGCCTTGTTATACCTCGATCAGGGGCCTTTGTTATACTCTCGATCAGGGACTTTGCTATACCCATCAGCCTTTGCTACCTTGGATCAGCCTCTATATATTAGATGTTAAACTAAGTTTAAATTACCTTAAACTAATTTTAATTTATGGTAAACTAACCAAAGTTTCTCTTGAAATGTGGTAGGTTTCTGTCTATATTTGCAAGGAACTGTCCAGAATAAAAGACCTGCCCCAGAATATGCAGGGGTTTTGCCCATAGATATCGTCTAGCGGTTGGTTCTGTTATTATGGCAGATTCTGTCCCCAAAGACGGTAAGATTGTGCCCCGAAAAACGGTCGGATTCCTGCTCTATCATTGCAGTGATTCCTCCAGAATACGTAGAATCTTCACCAGAATGCTGTAGAATTCTGCCCAGAATACGGTGTGAATCTCTGCCCCAGAATACGGTAGGATTCCATCCCAGAATACGGTAGGATTCTATGTGAGAATATGGTAGGATCTCCGCCTCGAAGATGGTAGGAATCGGCCCAGACGACAGTAGGATTTAGTCCCCAAAGACGGTTGACACCTGAGAAAGCGGTGCAAGAATCCGCCCAAGAAGACAGTAGTGGATTCCGCCTCAGAATTAGGTAGGATTCCCGTCCTAGAATTGAAGGTTAGATCTATTTAGAATAAGATAGGATTCCGCCCCAGAATAATACGCTTAGCATTCTGCCCAAAGAGACGGTAGGATATCGCTCCAGAAAATGGTAGATTCTGCGCCAGCAGACGGTACAAGATTCTGTCCCCAAAACGGTAAGATTTGACCTAGAAAACGCTCGCATCTCCCGCCCAGAATTACGGTAGAATTTCGATCCATTTTGTAGAATGCTGCCACAGAATACGGTAGAGTCTCTGCCCTGAATACAATAGGGTACCGTCTCTAGAAGATGGTAGAATCCGTCTAGAAGACAGTGGATTTCACAGAATACGGTAGATCCCGCCTCAGAAGATGGTAGGGCTCTTTGTACAAGAATTGGGCAGGATTCCGCCCCTGTGAATTGTGCCAGGATTCCGCCCCAGAATAGGCTAGATTCTGCCCCAGAATAGGCTAGGATTCCGCCCCCAGAATAGGCTAGATTCCGCCCCAGAATAAGGTGCGATTCCGCCCATGTTGTTTGCAGGATTTCTGTGCTGCAGCACGTAGAGTCTGCCCACATGGTATCTCTACGACAGAAAAACGGCTGGATTCATTGCAGGATCTCGCCTGAGAAGTTGATATGATACGGCTCCAAAACAACGGTAGGGATTCCACCCCTAAGGGGGTGTGTATTTTGACAATGAACTGAAGTTCTTGGGCCATTATGAGAAGAAGGTAACCAGCCAATAATTTATTGGGTCTATAAGAAGGTCCTTCAGTTATCAAGACGATCTTCAAGAGGAAGGCTCTATCTGGAGAGTAATTGTCACTGTCTGGTCCCCTGAGACATGCTTAGGACTGTCAGATGATTGAAATGTCCAAAGGAGGGCCACCAGACTGGTGCCTGCATCTAAGGCACCTTTGGCTACCCTGAGATTAGAGCGCCTGAATTATCTATCTATTTATCTATCTATCTATCTTTCTATAACTAATCAGTGGTAACCACCCAGTAAGGTACGGTAACTACCATTATTGTAGTCGGGAAGAATTTCTTTTTATATTCCACGAAAGGTTTTGCTGGTTAGTATTTAGTTAAAAGTATTATATTAGATTAAAGTAAATGTGTTATAATAAAGCATTTTTATGATATAATTAAGTAAATCAGGAAACTAAACGAATCGCTGTGGATCATTAATTGCTGGGTCGGCTCAATAGAGATGCAATTTCAGTGTCGTCTGCTTTGTTTACATTTACTATGGTTTGTTTACATTTACTATGGCTTGTTTACATATACTATGGTTTGTTTTACATCATCTTAAGGGCGAAACTCAACTAAACAAACGTGACAATGAGTAATACCATGTTTAAAAATGTTTCTCGTATAGTAATGTCAGTCAACAGATGGCGCTGTTAGGCTGATCTAAAACATCACATTTTGTTTATCGATATAGATGGTAACTTTCCTGTCTTTTCTACAAAAGTATTTCTTCACATGATATAAATTAATTTCATCTAAAATTTGTATTTAAATCTTGTATGTTCGATTAAGCTTTGGATTTACTTAATTGTTTCTTTATTCTGATAAACTTTTGGGGAAGAAGACTAAAACATGTATTTGACTGACACGTGGAGCTTCAGTGCCAATACAGACACGGACGGTGGAGGTGTTGTCAGTCGTCTCTTCCACTTGACAGACGCTGCTTATAAAGTGTACTACAGTAAGTGTTATTTTTAGTGTATTTAAGTGGTTAATTTATATTGTATAAAGGTCGTTATATTAAAGTTATTTATTTAAAAGATTTATTTTAAAACTAAAATATTTTACAAAAATATTAAGATATCGAGTTTATCTTATTGTGAATGCCGTAGGTTACCTTATCGTTAACGTTTAATCACATCGACTAATTATTTCTAGACAATACTTTACTATTTTGGTTTATGTTTCAGTAACGTTCCTCATACTTGGTATGTTATCTTGTATGTTACAGCAAGCATTTGTTACTCGTAATATTATTGTTAATATTGGGTCCATAGGTTCTGCCATGTTTACCCAGGATATCCCTTCAATGAGTAGTCTCCTTATAGGTTAGGTAGGTTATTCCTTTGCCTAAATCAATGATTTTGTTGTATTTTTTGGTGTTTTACCTTAAATTTAATTTCCATTTTTTGTAAATTAGCAGCTTGTTAAAAATGAATATGATGTTTTTGTATAAACCTTTAAGGTCAGATTTGAGTAAATGATAAACGTAAAATACAATTTCGTACCAAAACCTGAGGACAGCCAATGACGAATATTTCTAGTTTTATTTTCTTTACAGATGATTGATCCAGTTACTGTTGTGTTAAAGGCCAGTTTGGTGAATCAGTGGTCGTCAGCGTGATAGTACAGCACCATATTTATTTTGAAAGTTTGTTCATTAGCTCTGTTAACCACCCACAGCACAGAGCTCCCACACATGTCCCAGCACCACCAATGAACAGGAAGGGGTAGTGTCTTGTTCTCCTCCTGCTGGACCTACACCTCCCTCCTGTGTGGGTCTTGTTCTCCTCCTGCTGGACCTACACCCTCCCTCCTCCTGTGTGTGGTCTTGTTCTCCTGCTGACCTACACCTCCCTCCTGTGTGGTCTTGTTCTCCTCCTGCTGGACCTACACCTCCCTCCTCCTGTGGTCTTGTTCTCCCTGATGCTGGACCTGGCCTCCTCCTGTGTGGTCTTGTTTTCCTGATGCTGACCCACACCTCCCTCCTGTGTGGTCTTGTTCTCCCTGATGCTGGACCCACCCTCCTCCTGTGGTCTTGTTCTCCTCCTGCTGGACCTACACCTCCTCCTGTGTGGTCTTGTTCTCCTCCTGCTGGACCTACACCCTCCCTCCTGTGTGGTCTTGTTCTCCTCCTGTCTGGACCTACACCCTCCCTCCCAAGTTCTCCCTGATGCTGACCCACCCCTCCCTCTCCTGTGTGGTCTTGTTCTCCCTCCTGCTGACCTACACCCTCCCTCCTGTGTCGTCTTGTTCTCTGATGTGCACCTACACCCCTCCCTCCTGTGTGGTCTTGTTCACCCTGATGCTGGACCTACACCCTCCCTCCTGTGGTCTTGTTCTCCTGAGTGCTGACCACACTTCCCTCCTGTGTCTTGTCTACCCTGATGCTGGACCTACACCCTCCTGTGTCTTGTTCAATTGATGCTGGACCTACACCTCCTCTCCTGTGTCTTGTCTGACTTGGAGGGACCTCACACCCTCCCTCCAGTCTTGTTCTCCCTCCTGCTGGACCTACACCCTCCCCTCCCAGTTCTTGTTCACTTGATGCTGGACCTACACCTCCTCCTGTGTCTTGTTCTCCTCCTGCTGGACCTACACCTCCCTCCTGTGTGTGTCTTGTTCTCCCTGATGCTGGACCCCTACACCCTCCTCCTGTGCCTTGTTTCTCCCTCCTGCTGAATCTACACCTCCTGTGTCTTGTCTGTCCTGATGCTGACCCCACACCTCTCCCTCCTGTGTGGTCTTGTTCACCCTGATGCTGACCTATCCTCCCCTCCTGTGTCTTGTTCACCCCTGATGCTGGACCTACACCTCCCTCCTGCAAGTCTTGTTCTGGCCCTGATGCTGGACCTACACCTCCTGTGTGTGGTCTTGTTCTCCTCCTGTTGGACCCACACCTCCCTCCTGTGTGGTCTTGCTCCTCCTCCTGCTGGACCTACACCCCTCCTCCTGTGTCTTGTTCTCCCTGATGCTGGACCTACACCTCCCTCTCTCCTGTGTCTTGTTCACCCTGATGTTGGACCTACACCCTCCCTCCTGTGTGTCTTGTTCACCCTGATGCTGGACCCATCTCCCTCCTGTGTCTTACCTCCTGATGCTGACCTACACCTCCTCCTGTGTGGTCTTGTTCAATTCTGATTTTCTGGACCCACACCTTCCCTCCTGTGTCTTGTTCTCCTGATGCTGGACCTACACCCTCCCTCCTGTGTCGTCTTATTCACCTTGATGCTGGACCCACACCTCCCTCCTGTGTGGTCTTGTTCACCCTGATGCTGGACCTACACCCCTCCCTCCTGTGTGGTCTTGTTCACCCTGATGCTGGACCCACACCCTCCTCCTGTGTCTTATTCACCCTGATGCTGACCTACACCCCTCCCTCCTGTGTGGTCTTGTTCACTCCTGGATGCTGACCTACACCCTCCCTCCTGTGTCTTGTTCTCCTGATGCTGGACCTACACCCTCCCTCGTGTCTTGGTTCAATCCTTGATGCTGGACCTACACCTCCTCCTGTGTCTTGTCTTCCCTGATGCTGGACCCACACCCTCCCTCCTGTGTCTTGTTCTCCCTGATGTTGACCTACACCCTCCCTCCTGTGTGGTCTTGTTCACTCCTGATGCTGGACCTACACCCTCCCTCCTGTGTGGTCTTGTTCTCCTGATGCTGGACTCCACACCTCCCTCCCAGTCTTAATTCTTGATGGGGACCGACACCCTCCCTCCATGCCTTTGCTCCTGATGCTGGACCTACACCCTCCCTCCTGTGTGGTCTTGTTCATCCTGATGCTGACCTACACCTCCCTCCTGTGTGGTCTGTTCACCCTGATGTTGACTCTACACCTCCCTCCTGTGTGGTCTTGTTCACCCTGATGCTGACCCACCCTCCCTCCTGTGTCTTGTCTCTCCATGATGTTGACCTACACCCTCCCTCCTGTGTGGTCTTGTTCACCCTGATGCTGGACCTACACCTCCCTCCTGTGTCTTGTTCTCCTGATGCTGGACCTACACCCTCCCTCCTGTGTGGTCTTGTTCACCCTGATGCTGGACTCCACCTCCTCCTGTGTCGTCTTGTTCAATCTGGATGCTGGGACTGCACACCCTCCTCCTGTGTCTTGTTCTCCTGATGCTGGACCTACACCTCCCTCCTGTGTGGTCTTGTTCACCCTGATGCTGGATCTACACCTCCTCCTGTGTCTTGTTCACCCTGATGCTGGACCTACACCCTCCTCCTGCTGTGTCGTCTTGTTCACTCCTGGATGCTGGACCCACAATCTCTCCTCCTGTGTCTTGTTCTCCTGATGTGCTGGACCTACACCTCCCTCCTGTGTCTTGTTCACTCCTGATGCTGGACCTACACCTCCTCCTGTGTCTTGTTCTCCCTCCTGCTGGACCTACACCTCCTCCTGTATCTTGTTTTCCTGATGCTGACCCACCTCCCTCCTGTGTCTTGTTCTCCCTGGGATGCCTCCTGTGTCTTGTTCTCTCCTCCCTGCTGGACCCTACACCCTCCCTCCTGTCTTGTTCTCCCTGATGCTGGACCTACACACCCTCCCTCCTGTGTCTTGTTCTCCTCTGCTGGACCTACACTCCCTCCTGTGTCTTGTTCACCCCTGATGTGCGGACCTACACCCTCCCTCCTGTGTCTTGTTCTCCCTGATGCTGGACCTACACCCTCCCTCCTGTGTCTTGTTCACCCTGATGCTGGACCTACACCCTCCCTCCTGTGTCTTGTTCACCCTGATGCTGGACCTACACCCTCCCTCCTGTGTCTTGTTCTCCCTGATGCTGGACCTACACCCTCCCTCCTCTGTCTTGTTCACCCTGATGCTGGACCTACACCCTCTCTCCTGTGTCTTGTTCTCCCTGATGCTGGACCTACACCCTCCCTCCTGTGTCTTGTTCACCCTGATGCTGAACCTACACCCTCCCTCCTGTGTCTTGTTCACCCTGATGCTGGACCTACACCCTCCCTCCTGTGTCTTGTTCTCCCTGATGCTGGACCTACACCCTCCCTCCTGTGTCTTGTTCACCTGATGCTGGACCTACCCCTCCCCACCCTGTGTCATCTTGTTCACCCTGATGCTGGACCTGCACCTCCCTCCTGTGTCTTGTTCACCCTGATGCTGGACCCTACACCTCCCTCCTGTGTCTTTTCACCCCTGATGCTGGACCACCACCCCGCCCTCCTGTGTCTTGTTCACCCTGATGCCGGTTCCTACACCTCCTCCTGTGTCGTCTTGTTCACTTACAATGCTGGACCTACACACTCCCTCCTGTGTCTTGTTCACCTGATATAAACCCTACACCCTCCCTCCTGTATCTTGTTCACCCTATGATGCTGGACTGCACCCCTCCTCCTGTGTCGTCTTGTTCACCCTGATGCTAGACCTACGCCCTCCCTCCTGTGTCGTCTTGTTCACCCTGATGCTGGACCTACACCCTCCCTCCTGTGTCTTGTTCACCCTGATGCTGGACCTACACCCTCCCTCCTGTGTGGTCTTGTTCTCCCTCCTGCTGGACCTACATTCTCCCTTTTGTGTGGTCTTGTTCACCCTGATGCTGGACCTACGCCCTCCCTCCTGTGTGGTCTTGTTCTCCCTGATGCTGAACCTACACTCTCCCTTTTGTGTGGTCTTGTTCTCCCTCCTGCTGGACCTACGCCCTCCCTCCTGTGTGGTCTTGTTCACCCTGATGCTGCACCTACGCCCTCCCTCCTGTGTGGTCTTGTTCACCCTGATGCTGGACCTACACCCTCCCTCCTGTGGTGTCTTGTTCACCCTGATGCTGAGCCTACACCCTCCCTCCTGTGTCTTGTTCACCCTGATGCTGAGACCTACACCCTCCCTCCTGTGTCGTCTTGTTCACCCTGATGCTGAACCTACACCCTCCCTCCTGTGTCTTGTTCTCCTGATGCTGGACCTACACCCTCCCTCCCTGTGTCTTGTTCTCCCTCATGCTGACCTACACCCTCTCTCCTGTGTAGTGTATTCACCCTATGCTTAGACCTACACCCTCCCTCCCTGTGTCATCTTGTTCACCCCTGATGCTGAACCTACACCTCCCTCCTGTGTGCTTATTCACCCCAATGCTGAGCCACACCCTCTCCTGTGTCATCTTGTTTATACAATGCTGAGCACACACCTCCCCTCTGTGTGTCTTTACACAATGCTGAGCCTAGCCTCCCTCCTGTGTGTCTTGTTCTCCCCAATGCTGAGCCTACCCTCCCTCCTGTGTCGTCTTGTTCACCTGATGCTGAGCCTACACCCTCCCTCCTGTGTCTTGTTCACCTGATGCTAGACCTACCTCCCTCTGTAGTCTTGTCACCCTGATGCTGAGCCTACCTCTCTGTGTCTTGATTCTCTGATGCTGGCCCTACACCCTCCCTCTGTGTCTTTATTTCACCTGATGCTGAACCTACCCTCCCCTCTGTGTAGTCTTATTCACCCTGATGCTGAGCCTACACCCCTCCCTCCCTGTGTCATGTTATTTCACACAATGCTGATCTCCCCTGTGTCTTGTTCACCTGTGCTGCCTACACCCTCTCCTGTGTGTGTCTTGTTTATCAATGCTGAGCCTACACCTCCCTCCCCTGTGTGTTCTCCCCTCATGCTGAGCCTACACCCTCCCTCCTGTGTCGTCTTGTTCACCTGTTGCTGAGCCTACACCTCCCTCTGTGTTCTTGTTCACCTGATGCTGAGCCTACACCTCCCTCCTGTGTGGTCTTTCACCCTGATGCTGAGCTTCACCCTCCCTCCTGTGTGTCTTATTTCACCCTGATGCTGAACCTACACCCCTCCCCTCCTGTGTCTTGTTCACCATGATGCTGAGCCTACACCCTCCCTCCTGTGTCTCTTGCTTCACCATGCTGAGCCTACACCTCTCCTGTGTCATCTTGCTTCACAATGCTGAACACCACCCTCCCCTCCTGTGTCTGTATTTCTACAATGCTGAGCCTACCCCTCCCTCCTGTGTGTCTTGTTCTCCCTCATGCTGAGCCTACCCCTCCCCTCTGTGTGTCTTGTTCACCCTGATGCTGAGCCTACACCCTCCCCTCCTGTGTGTCTTGTTCACCTGATGCTGAGCCTACACCCTCCCTCCTGTGTGGTCTTGTTCACCTGATGCTGAGCTACACCCCTCCCTCTGTGTCTTGTTCACCGTGATGCTGAGCCTACACCCTCCCCTCCTGTGTCGTCTTGTTCACCCCTGATGCTGAGCCTACACCCCTCTCCCTGTGTCATCTTATTCACCTGATGCTGGCCTACACCCTCCCTCCTGTGTCTTGTTCTCTGATGCTAACCTACCTCTCTGTGTGTCTTATTCTCCCTCATGCTGAACCTACCCCTCCCTCTGTGTGTGTTTTCACCCACAATGCTGGCCTACCCTCCCTCCCTGTGTCATCTTGTTCACAATGCTGGCCTACACCCCTCCCTCTGTGTGTGCCTTCACAATGCACCTCCCTCTGTGTCTCTTGTTCTCCCCAATGCTGAGCCTACCCCTCCCTCCTGTGTGTCTTGTTCACCCTGATGCTGAACCCACCCTCCCTCTGTGTCGTCTTGTTCACCCTGATGCTGAGCCTACACCCCTCCCTCCCTGTGTCTTGTTCACCCTGATGCTGAGCCTACACCCTCCCTCCTGTCATCTTATTCTCCCTGATGCTAGGCTCCCACCTCCCTCCTGTGTCATTGTTCACCCCTGTGCTGAACCTACACTTCCTCCTGTCATCTTGTTCTCCCCTGTGCCCAGGCCTCCCTCTCCTGTGTCTTGTTCACCCCTGATGCTAGCCTACACCCTCCCCTCCTGTGTCTTGTTCACCTGATGCTGAGCCTACACCCTCCCTCCTGTGTCTTGTTTCACCCCATGCTGAGCCTACACCCTCCCTCCTGTGTCTTGTTCACCCTGATGCTGGACCTACACCCCTCCCTCCTGTGTCTTGTTCACCCTGATGCTGAGCCTGCCCTTCCCTCCTGTGTGGTGTTCACCCTGATGCTGACCACCACCTCCCTCCTGTGTCGTCTTGTTCACCCTGATACTGAGCCTACCTCCCCTCCTGTGTGTCTTATTCACCCCTGATGCTGACCTACACCCTCCCTCCTGTGTGTCTTTTATTCACCTAATGCTGAGCCTCACCTCCCTCTGTGTCTTGTTCTCCTGCTGCCCCTCTCCCTGTCATCTTGTTCACCTCATTGCTGAGCCTACACCTCCCTCTGTGTGTCTTATTTCACCTGATGCTGGGCCTACCCCTCCCCTCTGTGTGTTCTTGTGCTGAGCTTCACCTCCCTCCCTTGTCTTGTTCACCTGATGCTGAGCCTACCCTCCCTCCCTGTGTCTTGTTCACCATGTGCTGACCCTACACCCTCCCCTCCTGTGTGTCTTGTTCACCTGATGCTGACCTACACCCTCTCCCTCTCTGTCTTGTTCTTATCATTACCCTCCCTCCTGTGTATTTGATTCACCTGATGCTGACTTCCCCTCCCTCCTGTGTGTCTTATTTCTCCCTGATGCTGAGCCTACACCCCTCCCTCTGTGTGATCTTGTTCACCCAGATGCTGAACCTACCCCTCCCTCCCTTGTGTCTTGTTTCACCCAATGCTGTGCCTACACCCTCCCCTCTGTGTGTCTTGTTCACAATGCAAACCTACACCTCCCTCTGTGTCTTGTTCACTGTGCTGCCTACACCTCCCTCCCTGTGTCATCTTGTTTACCCTGATGCTGCCACCCTCCCTCCTGTGTCTTCTTGTTCACCTGATACAGGCCTACACCCTCCCTCCTGTGTCTCTTGTTTCTCCCCAATGCTACACCTCCCCTCCTGTGTATGTGCTCTCCTCATGCTGAGCCTACACCCCTCTCCTGTGTGTGTATTCTCCCTGATGCTGAGCACACCCTCCCTCTGTGTCTTGTTGATGCTGACACTACACCCTCCCACTCTGTGTTCTTGTTCACCCTGATGCTGGTTCACCTCCCTCTGTGTCGTCTTGACCTCCCCAATGCTGAGCCTACACCTCCCTCCTGTGTAATGCTGTTCACCCCTGATGCTGAGCCTACACCTCCCTTGTGTCTTGTTTCTCTGACTCTGAGCTTCACCTCCCTCCTGTCATCTTGTTCACCTGATGAGCCTACACCTCCCTCCCTGTGTCTTGTTCACCCCAATGCTGATACACCCTCCCCTCTGTGTCATCTTGTTCTCCCCAATGCTGGCCTACCCCTCCCTCCTGTGTGTCTTGTTCACCCTGATGCTGAGCCTACACCCTCCCCTCCTGTGTCTTGTTCACCTGATGCTGAGCCCTACACCCCTCCCTCCTGTGTCGTCTTGTTCACCCTGATGCTGGGCTTACCCCTCCCTCCTGTGTCGTCTTGTTTCACCTGATGCTGGGCCTGCACTCCTCCTGTGTTGTTGTCTCTTCGTGCTTTAGCCTACCACTCCCCTCCTGTGTCTCTTGTTCACCCTGATCTGAGCCACCCTCCCTCCTGTGTGTCTTGTTCACCCACAATGCTGAGCTACACCTCCCTCCTGTGTAGTCTTATTCACACATCTTTGAGCCTACCCCTCCCTCCTGTGTGTATTTATTCACCAATGCTGACCTACACCCTCCCTCCTGCTGTGCCACACTGTGCTGAGCCTACACCTCTCCTGTGTGTTATTTCTCCACATGCAGGCTCCCTCCCCTCTGTGTGTGTTTCCCTCTCCTGTGTGCTTATTTTGAAGCCTCCCCTCCCTTGTGTGTGTGTGCTGCCCTCTGTGTGTCTTATTTACAATGCTGAGCTACACCCTCCCTCCTTTGGTTCTCCCCAGGCCTGCACACTCTCCTGTGTGTGCCTCTGATGCAGGCCTACACTCCTCCTGTGTGTGCCCTGATGCTGGGCCTCTCCCTCCTGTATGCTTATTTCTCCCTGTGCTGAACCTCCCTCCTGTATCATGCTTTTCCATTTTGTTTACCCTCCCCTCCTGTGTCTTGCCTTCACCTGTTGCTGAGCCCACCTCTCCCTCTGTGTGTTATTTCTCTGCTAGCCTCACCCTCTCAATGCTGAGCTTCTCTCCTGTGATGTATTACCCACAATGCTGGTTACACACCTCCCTCTGTGTCATTACCTGTGCACAGCTACACCCTCCCTCTGTGGTCTTATTTCACACATGCTGAGCCCCTCCCTCTGTGTCTTGTTCTCCCTCAGTGCTGGCCTACACTCCCTCTCTGTGTGTCTTGTTCCCTGATGCTGAGCCTACACCTCCCTCTGTGAGTCTTGTTTTGCCTGATGCTGACCTACACCTCCCTCTGTGTGATGTTGTTCACCCTAATGCTGTGACCCCTACCCTCTCCTCCTTGTCATCTTGTTTCTCTGATGCTGACCTACACCCTCTCCTGCTGTGTCTTGTTCACCCCTGATACTGAACCTACCCCTCCCTCTCTTTGTCTTATTCACCTGTCTACCCCTCTCCCTGTGTGTCTTGTTCACCTAATGCTGAGCTTCCCTCCCTCCTGTGTGTCTTCTCCCCAATGCTGGGCCTACCCTCTCCCTGTGTGTCTATTTCTCCCAATGTACCCCTCCCCTCCCTTGTGTGTATTTCACACAATGCTGAGCTTACACCTCTCCCCTCTGTGTCTTTGTTCACCTGATGCTGAGCCTACACCCCTCCCTCTGTGTGTCTTGTTCTCCCTGATGCTGAGCCTGCCCCTCCCTCCTGTGTGTCTTGTTCTCCTGATGCTGAGCCTACGCCCTCCCTCTCTGTGTGTGTGTTTCCCTGATGCTGAGCCTACACACCCTCCCTCCTGTGTTGTCTTGTTCTCCTGATACTTGAGCCTACACTCCCTCTGTGTGAGTCTTGTTCACCCTATTTTGGAACCTACACCCTCCCTTCCCTGTGTCTGTTTCTCTACTGCTGTATTCACCCTCCCTCTGTGTTATCTTATTTCTCCCCATGCTGGTTCACCCCTCCCTCCCTGTGTCTTCTATTACTGAAGCCCTACACCTCCCCTCCCTGTGTGTTGTCTTCACACAATGCTGTTTCACCTCCTCCCTGTGTGTGTGTATCTTTTGTGCAGACTTACCCCTCCCTCCTGTGTCTTGTTCACACAATGCCTACACCTCCCTCCTGTGTCTGTGTGTTCACCTGATGCCACAGGCCCCTCCCTCCTGTGTGTCTTGTTCACCCCTGATGCTGCCTGCACCCTCCCTCCTGTGTGTCTTGTTCAGCCTGATGCTGGGCCTCCCTCTGTGTGGTCTTGTTCCTGTGATACTGAACACACCTCCCCTCCCTGTGTGTCTTGTTCTCCTGATGCTGAGCCTACCTCTCTCCCTGATTCTTATTCCCCAATGCATTCTCCCTCCCTCCTGTAGTCTTATTTCACCCCTGTGTTTTGGGCCTACCTCTCCTGTGTAGTCTTTCACCTACACAATGCTACCCTCCCTCTGTGCGTGTCTTCCTTCACCTGATGCTGAAGCCTACACCTCCCTCCCTGTGTGTCTTCCTGTGCTGAGCCTACACCCCCCCTCTGTGTGTGTGTGCCCTGATGCTGGGCACACACCTCCCTGTGTGTCCCCTTATCTGTGCTGAGCCTACACCCTCCCTCCTGTGTCGTCTTGTTCTCGTCACTGGAGCACACCTCCCTGTGTGTTTTCTGATGCTGAGCCTACCTCCCTCCTGTGTGTGCTTGTTGTTCACCTGTGCTGGACCTACCCTCCCTCCTGTGTGATCTTGTTCTCCTGATGCTGGGCCCCTACACTCCCTCCCCTGTAGTCTTGTTCTCCCTGTCTTACACCTCCCCCTCCCTGTGTGGTCTTGTTCACAATGCTGAGCCTACACCCTCCCTCCTGTGTGATGTATTCACACAATGCTGACCTACACCCTCCCTCCCTGTGTCATCTTGTTCTCCTGTGCCTACACCCCTCCCCCTCCTGTGTGTTGTGCCTTCACCAATGCTGAACCTACACCCTCCCTCCTGTGTGTTTTCACCGTGCTGACACCCCTCCCCTCTGTGTCTTATTCTCCCCAATGCAGGCTACACCTCCCCTCCTGTGTTTGGTGTTTTTTACATGCTGCCCTCCTCCTGTGTGTCTTGTTCCTGATGCTGAGCCTACGCCTCCCTCCCTGTGTCTTGTTTCGCACGTGCTTGACTACACACCTCCCTCTGTGTCGTCTTGTTCTCTGATGCTGGGCCTACCTCCCTCTGTGTGTCTTGTTCACCTGATGCTGAGACCTACACCTCCCTCTGTGTGGTCTTATTCTACAATGCTGAGCCTACACCTCCCTCCCTGTGTCTTGTTCCTAGTGCTGGAAACCTACACCTCCCCTCCTATGTGTCTTGTTCACAATGCTGAGCCTACACCCTCCCTCCTGTGTCTTGTTTCTCTACTGAGCCCCCTCCCTCCCTGTGTCTTCTTGTTCTCTCCTATGCACCTTCCCTCCTGTGTTGCTTCTCATTTTCACCCCTCCTCTGTATGTTCACTTGCACGGCCTCCCCTCTGTGTGTCTTGTTTCACTATGCACGGACACCCTCCCTCCTGTGTGTCTTGTTCACCCTGTACTGAGCCCTACCCTCCCTCTGTGTCTTGTTCTCCCTGTTGAGCCTACACCTACTCTGTGTGGTCTTGCACAATGCTGAACACCTCACTCCCTGTGTGTTATTCACACAATGCTGAGCACCACCACTCCTGTGTGCTTGTCCCCTGATGCTGAGCCTACACCCCTCCCTCCTGTATGTTGTTATACAATTGCTGGGCCTGCCCTCCTCCTGTGTGGTCTTCTTCACCTGATGCTGAGCCTACACACCTTCCTCTGTAGTATTGTATTTCACCTGATGCTGAGACTACCTCCCTCCTGTGTGAGTGTGTTCACCTGATGCTGGGACCTACACCCTCCTTTGTTAGTCTTGTTCACCCTGATACTGAGCCTACACCCCTCCCTCTGTGTCTTGTTCTCCCTGCTACTGGCCTACACCTCTCCCCTGTGTCTTGTTCTCCTCACTGAGCACTACCCCTCCCTTTGTGTCTTCTCCTAATGCTGAAGCCCTCCTCCCTCACATGTCTTATTCTCTGTGCTGCCTCACCCCTCCCTCTTTTTGTCTTGTCTATACAATGCTGGGCCTACACCTCCCTCTGTGTTTGCTGAGCCTACCTCCCCTCCTGTGTGGTCTTGTTCACCTGATGCTGAGCCTACACCTCCCTTCCTGTCTGTGTTCACTGATGCTGAGCTACCCCTCCCTCTCTGTGTGTGTGTATTTCACCCTGATGCCTACACCACTCTCCCTCCTGTGTGTCTTGTTCTCATTTGATGCCAGGCCTCCTCCTGTGTCTTGTTCACCCCTGATGCTGAGCTACCCTCCCTCTCTCTGTGTCTTGTTCTCTGATACTGGCCTACACCTCCCTTCTGTGTCTTGTTCACCCTGATACTTGTCTACCCCTCCCTCTCTGTGTCTTGTTCACACAATGCTGAGCACCACCTCCTCCTGTGATGCCTGTTTCCACCTGATATTCCAGGCCTACACCTCCCTTTGTGTCGTCTTGTTACCCTGATTCTGAGCTTCCCCTCCCTGTGTAGTACTTGTTCACCTGTGCTGAGCCTACACCTCCCCTCCTGTGTCTTGGCTATACAATGCTGAGCCTACCCTCCCTCCTGTGTGTATTTCTCTCCTGCTGACCACCTCTCCTGTGTCTTGTTCACCCTTGATGCTGAGCCTACACACTCCCTCCTGTGTCTTGTTTCCCTGATACAGTTAGACCTGCACCTCCCTCTGTGTCTTGTTCACCCTGATACTGAGCCTACACCTCCCTCCTGTGTGGTCTTGTTCACCCCAATGCTGAGCCTACACCTCCCTCCTGTATCGTCTTGTTTCACACAATGCTGAGCCTACACCTCCCTCCTGTGTGTCTTATTCACCTTGATGCCTACCTCTGTGTGTCTTGTTCTCCCTGCTGAGCCTCCCCTCCCTCCTGTGTCTTGTTCTCCCCTCTGCTGAGCCTACCCCTCCCTCTGTCTTGTTCTCACCAATGCTGGCCTACACCCCTCCCTCCTGTGTCTTTGTTCTCCCTGCTGGACACCCTCCCTCCTGTGTCTTGTTCTCCCTGATGCTGGGCCTACCCCTCCTCTGTGTGTGCCTCTTTCCCCTGATTCAGACCTACACCCCTCCCTCCCTGTGTCTTGTTCTGCCCCTGATGCTGAACCTACCCTCCCTCCTGTGTAGTCTTGTTCACCCTGATGCTGAGCCCACCTCCCTCCTGTGTGTCTTGTTCGACCCTGATACTGGGCCTACACCCTCCCTCCCTGTGTGTCTTGTTCTCCTCCTGCACAAACACCATTTCTCCCTTTGTGTGATGCTTATTCACCTGATGCTGGCTTGCCCTCCCCTCTGTATTTCTCCTGTGCTGGCTTACACTCTCGCACCATGTGTGTGATTCTCTCTCTGCTGAGCACCACGCCTCCCTCCTGTGTGATGCTTGTTCACCCCTGATGCACCCCTCCCTCCCTGTGTAGTGCTTGTTTCACCCTGATGCTGAGCCTGCACACTCACTCTAGTGTCGCGTTGTGCCTCCTGGCTGTTGCTTGTGTACCCATTTGGTTTAACGCTATTTGAAGTGTTTGACATGGTGGTGGCTCGTTAAC